>NC_053027.1:227817947-228100164 GCF_003073215.2 Triticum urartu | reverse complement strand
ACTCTTGGGTGTTTGGGCACCCTAGAGCTTGTTCCTCTTGGGTGCCTTGGCGCCCTAGACGGTTGGTGTTGTTCGGAGCTCAATCATTGTGGTGTAAAGCTCCGGGCAAGCGTCGGGGTCTCCAATTAGGTTGTGGAGATCGCCCCGAGCAATTTGACGGGTATCGGTGACCGCCCCCAAGGGTTGCCAAAGTGTACGGGTTCGGTGACCGCCGCCAAGGGTTGCCATTTGTACGGGTTCGGTGACCGCCCTCAAGGGTCCCTTAGTGGAATCACGGCATCTTGCATTGTGCGAGGGCGTGAGGAGATTACGGTGGCCCTAGTGGCTTCTTGGGGAGCATTGTGCCTCCACGACGGTCCAAACGGAGATTAGCATCCGCAAGGGTGTGAACTTCGGGATACATCGCCGTCTCCACGTGCCTCGGTTATCTCTTACCCGAGCTCTTTACTTATGCACTTTACTTTGTGATAGCCATATTGTTTCTTGTCATATATCTTGCTATCACATAGTTGCTTGTCTTGATTAGCATAAGTTGTTGGTGCACATAGGTGAGCCTAATTGTTTTAGGTTTTGTGCTTGACAAATTAACCGCTAGGTTTATTCCGCATTTGTTCAAGCCTAAATCGTAATTATTTTAGAACACCTATTCCCCCCCCCCCCCTCTAGGCGACATCCACGATCTTTCAGACGACTACACCTATTTTGGATGCAAAACTTGGCGAGCACTATGCAAGACTTATGCATTTGAGCCTGATATGGTTATCACCTTTGATATTCGTCCGGAAGATGATATTGAACGTAATACCGACATCTGGGTCGATGTGCTGACGCCTCCTGTTATACCATTATGTGAGTTGCTTAACCATATTTATGTCTTTGATATTGTTTATTCAAAAATAGTTGACAACTAATTTCTATTGTCAGCTTATTTCCGTTCAAGCAAACATGACCAGCGGTTGGTAGACAGGACCTACTACTGTCCCGGGGCTGAACTAAACTGCGAGGCGCTAAGTCATTATGTTTCATTGCTTCAGGATCTTGATACTGTCAAGACAGATTTTCTTCCAGCACTTAGAAATGTTAGTACTAAAAACATGCCACCAATAGTGTTTGTACTGAACTACGGTCACATCTATTTAGGAAAGATGGTAAGATTTTTACTATTTGTCCTCAGTTCATCTTTTGCATACATTATTTTTTAAGCTAAACATCATTGCTAAGTATGTTAATATACGATGTTCTTCAACAAGGACTCCCGATGAATGTTGTGCCTGATTGGATCGAGACTAAAGGTACCATGAATATTGTTAGCTTACGGCCAAGATATCCTACAATGCACTTTAGTGCATTCAGGATTTCTAATAGCGAGGAATGCTTAATAGTGAAAGACTGGAGCAAAATTGTGAATGATCGCAGAGAAGTACTAGGGGGCAGCAATCAAAAGCGCAGCCCGCGATTAGGATACAGGTTCATCTGCATGCTCCAACTTGATGAAGGAGGAGTGCTATACATGTTTTATGTTATTTTACTTGAGAGAGAGCAGCAGGAGTGATTAGCTAGCTAGAAAAGAGTTTGAAGATGATGATGTGCTACACTATGACTATGATGATTAAATAGCTAGTGTTCGTGGTAATGACTATGATGATTATTATTAGCTAGTGTTGGTGGTGATTAGATAGCTATCGCAGCTAGTGTTGGTGGTGATTAGCTAGCTAGAATGAGTTTGAAGATGATGATGTGCTACACTATGACTATGGTGATTAAATAAATACTGTTGGTGGTAATGACTATGATGATGATTAAATAGCTTGTGCTGGCGGATTAGATTCAAGTGGAGGCAACATGTGGTGCACATCGAAAGTACTACTAGTCCAAATTAGATCAAATTTGGATTAGTAGTATACTTTTGACATGCACCACATATTGCCTCCACTTGAACCTAATCCACCTTCATTTGGCACACTGTTATGGACATAATGATATAAACCTCATAATTGGTATTGTACCAAAATTTGTATAACGTCGTATAAATACACTAAAAATGAAAAAAAAAAAGAGTACTAGTAGCGATGGATAAGAAACACACTACAACTAGCTAGATTAGCAGCAGCGCGGGACAGAACAAGCGCTGCCGCTATGTGTCTTAGCAGTAGCACTTGTCGCACGCACTACTGCTAAGTAATAGCTGTAGTGCCTTATTGGTAGCGTGGCTGCCCATGCTACTAGTGGGATTTAAACCCGGGCTACTACTAGGGTTTTCCCTAGTAGTGATCCTATGTCTTCGAGCAAAGACAATAAGAGCAAATCTTATCCAGAGCTGGATGAATCAGCTTTACTTGTAGCCCAAGTCAAGCTGCCACATGTGTTTGAAATCTGACTGTTGGACACGTGTCAGTTCCTTAGTGACCCATGGTCATTTCGGACAAATTAGGTCGGGTTGCCTCATGGCTATAAATAGCCCACCCCCTACACCATAAATTGGTGGCTGCTCAGAGTTAGTGCACGACTTTTATCGTTTGAGAGCAACCCACCTCTGAAGCATTTGTGAGAGAGATCCTTGTGAGGACAAAGCCCAAAACACACAGAGCCAAAGAGTGTTAGGCATCACTGAAGTCTTTCTGTCCGCGTGATCCGAAGACTTGTTATACTTGAGGACTGTGAATCCTCCAGCCGGTTAGGCGTCGCGTTCTAAGCATCCAAGAGTCATTGTGGATTGCCGGTGAATGAAGTCTGTGAAGGTTTGCAAGTCTACCTTAAAGACTTACCAGAGTGATTGGGCAAGGACTGTGTGTCCTTAGCTCAAGGGGAATAAGGTGAAGACGCAGTTTTCTGAGTTAAATCGCAGCCTTCCTAACCAGACGTATAGTTGTCACAGCAACTGGAACTGGTCTACCAATTCATTGTCTTCACCAAGCAACTGGTTCTATCCTCCACTTCCCTTTACTTTACAGTTTGTCTTCGTGAAGGCATTGATTGCTTGCATGATCTGAGTGTCTTCACTGCTTGATGAATGTTTACTGTTTGGCTTCATACTATCTTCCATCCTGATCCATACTACCTAGCTGCTAATAGTTTTCGTGCTTTCACTTCATTGCTTACTTGACTATGGCCTGTCTAGTGTAATCTACCTTCCGTTGCATATCAATAGGTTCATTTCTACTGGTTGTCTTCAAAGCCCCAGTGTTTTGAATAATTTCATAAAAATCACCTATTCACCCCCCCTCTAGTCGATAACTAGCACTTTCAAACAGTAACATTCAGATTCCACAATAAATTTCAGTTTTGACAATTAAGTTCAAAGTCTATAGTTTTTACCTCATCTGTTGTAGTCAAGTGTTTTTTGGTGATGTAAATTTTACATCTATCACTTTTTGGTAATGTATTTTACATTACCTATTGGAGATGCTATTAGAATCCCACTTGAGATTAACGATGTCTGTCTTATACTCCATCCGCCTCAACATCTTACGGCTCGCCGGTGCTGCTCCAAAGACGGAACCATCCATCACAACAGAGCAGTGCCCTAGACGTCGTCTACAGACACCTCAGATATTCCTCCACACCTCCGATAACCACCTCTTCTGCAACTTCTTCAACGACCAACAAAATGATGCTGAGGTCGACATAGCTACGGCAAAGAGGTTGTACACTTGTCACATCACTTATTACTCTACATTCATGTCGATCCATTAGGGCTATTTTTGTTCAAAGCAAATACTAAAGGAAAAACATAACAATAGGAAATTTTCCTATGGCACTCTACTATTCAATTATTCATGCATTTCGTTGAAAGGAATGGAGCAAAACATCCACCTGGACCTACTTTTCAAAATCCTATTCATGAAAACAAGACTAAGTGCATTAGTGGCAGAATAACATTCTAACTGTACACACTTTCATATGGTTTCACTGTAATTTGGCCATGTTTGTTTCCATTCCTCTGCTGTTCCAATTCCTATGAACCAAACACCCAAAGTTGATAGAAATCCTATGTTTACAAATGCTCTATTTCCCATCTGCATTCCTATCCTATTCTGGTGTTTTTCCAATCCCTGCGTTTTTAGATTCCTGCAAGCCAAAGGAGCCCTTATAGAATTAGTTCAGTTACAGATAGGTGTCGAAGAAAACTTTGTGTTGTTTTTCCTGCTCCTACCGCGACGTCGTCCACCTCACTTGAGCTGCTCCATCAACAGTAGCATCCACGAAACCAAACATCATGACTCCTGACCATCATTCGCTGCCTCAGGTCTCCTTCCCTACAGCAGGCACCCACAACAACTACATCACCATCATCGACTTAGCAGTTGAACCTTAGGAGTACACGGGTCCACAGGAGATGTAACACTCTTTTGTTTCTGCTTATGTTATGCATTGCTTAATATTACTTGCTACTTTATTGTCCTCTTCACCTCTTAGACTCCAAGTCAGGTCCAAATTAATCTTCAAAGTTGAGTTTTAAAATTACTTGTGGGGCACATATCAGGCAGCAATGAATAGTATCTCTGTCTATATCTGGTTCACCTAGGGTATGCCTATGTTGTTCATCTTGGGTGGGAAACAAATAGTAAACCAATCATCACCTGTATTTTTTTAAATGAAAACTATCATTAGCTTGCTATCATTATTTCTGGATCCATCCACTAGTTGTTACAATCACTCTAGATTTCTGCATGCTCTCCATACATAATCTCACTATATTTTTCGTACGCATGTCATATATTGTACACGGTCATGCTGAACATGTAGAGAAAAATAGAAGAGTTTTGCGCGGCAATACAATGTCATGCAGACATCGCTCCATGGTGGGTTCAATGGCAAACCCTCCCCCCTCTCCAGATTGTAATCCAGAGGAGGATATCTGTTCTGAGATGGATTCAGATGTAGATGACCACTCCTATTTACCCCCGAGGGGTTTGCTCTAACTTAGCATGGTGATGTTGGTCATATCGTGCATATGTTGCCTTGGAGTGCCTACTTTCAACATCATATATGTCATCTGCTTAGTTTAGACATGTTCTGTAATGCCACATGTTTAGTTTCTATATCATATATGAGAATTATGTAGTCTCATCTCATTTAGCTAGCCATAATATATGTGAAATGTGCAATGTCATCCTGTTTAACCAGGCATCCTATATTTGAATGATATCTTGGAAATCCTTTTCTTCATTACATTTCCATTTGTCGACAATGTCTGTAGATTAAACTAGTCTTCCTGTGAATCAGCCATTTGAGTGGGTGATGGAAAAATCTGGAGTGAAAACAAGGTCTTTAGAGAAGACAATGCTACATGTCGAAGCAGATCTCTTGCTGGGTCTCGATAGCTCCTCATAGATGGATTCAGAGACAGATGACCAGTCCTATTCCCCCACCGAGGTGTATGCTCTAACTTGGCACGGTTATACTGCTCATATCATGCATATGGTGTCTTGCATTGCATAGTTTAGACATCATATACACAATATTCAACACCATGTTCTTAGTTCAGACATCATATATGCAAATGCCCTCTGCTTAGTACATAAATCACATATGTGAATTAAATCACGCAATCCTAATTACTTATATAACTTGTATGTGAATTATGTCATGCAAACCTGTTTACTAAAGACATCATATAATTATCTCATGCCATCCTATTTAGTTAGTCATCATATCTTTGAATTATGTCATGCTATGCTATCCAGTTTAGATAGACATCATATATGTGAAATTATGTCATGCTATCATTTTTAGTTAAACAATATACATGTCAACTATTGCATGCCCTCTTTTTTCCACACTATCTATTACATCTGTCTCTCATACAAGGTCTGTACATTCAACTATGTTTCCTTTTTATCAGCCATTTAAATTGGAGCGGGAGATGGCAGTATCTAGCGGAGTAAAAACATGATCTTCAAATAAAACAATGCTACCTCTTTGTGGAGATAGCACCCCGATTGTACATGCACGAGAACCAGCCCTACCACACATAACCCAGACTCTCGCAGATTGTACCCCAACTATGATGGATAGCAAACCAGCTTCACCCAATCTAACCCGAACCCTAGAAGATAGTAACCCAGTTCATGTTGACTCAGTACACCATCTCCACCACAGAGCTCCCAAACAAGAGCAATTAGTAAAGCAGCTCCAGTGCCCAAAGTGCCGGTACTACCACGCGAACCCCAACCCCACCAGTTAGTACAGCTATTCCTGTGGAGGAAGCACAACCAGCCATTCGTAGTTTAGCATCTATCACATTTGATGTTGTTAAATCCTATTTGCGTATCTTCCCATCATGGAAATATTATACTGAAGATGAAGGAAAATGCCAGTTGTAGGTGTTTGTCCAGGAGTTATGTGTAAGTAATGTTATTCATGGCAATTACTTTGCTTTGTCCCATACTTTCTACCTCCATGATAGTTACACTGGTGCACATCGGTGCTAAACAAATGGTTTTTAACCCCTTCCCGTGACGGCATTTCGAACCGTCGCCAAGTGAGTGTGAGCGATAAGGGGGTCCTTCCCACCCAACCCAGAAACCATCAGGGATAGGGACCCTACAGTACTCCTACTCGTTTCTGCTCGCATTGCCATCGAAGTTGGTATTCTGTGGTGCTACGTTTACGATGCACGGCCCATCACAAACGGCTCACTATTATAGAACATGTATGATGCGCGGCCCATCACAAACGGTTCACCATTATGAACATTAGCTAATCATCGTACAAGTGTCGGACAGGATTACAAAAAATCAGACTGTCATAACATCATCGTACACGAGAACATCGCACATGCTATTTTGTGGTGCAACGTTTATGATGCATACGTCATCAGAAATAGTTCATGGTTGCGAATCATGTATGATAAGGCAACTAACACAAACGTATAGTATGCCTGCACCGTTTGTGATATTGTCTCACATCGCACACGCTTTGGAAATGGCAACTGTGTGCATGCTTGCACACGTTTCCTCTCTGTGAACCGTCTCGGATTATGGTGTATATCGCAAACGTTTGTGTTTTACCAACCATGTGTGTCGTAACAACCTAGAGAGCATAATTTCACTGTAATTTAATTGCTGCTATTTCAAATTGTACCGGATTTGAATTTGAATTTGAATGTATGCTACAGCTTTATTCATATCCATCAGGTTCAAACAACCAATGCATTATTCGATTCATAGGTACATATGTTCAAGAATTACATAAGAATCAACTAAAGAATGATGAACCACAGTTGTATACTTTTACTATTAAAGGTGGTAAAGAAAGAGGCGAAATATATTCTGGTTGCTAAACAAGGTGAAGTGGAATGCCCGTATGTAACGCCCCGACACCATTGCGCCAGGTGTCTTTCAGTTATTCGTTGTTGTTGCCTTGTCTTTTGCTTGCGTGTTGCATCTTGCCATGACATCATGTGCATTGCATCATCATGTTTTCCAAACTTGCACCCATCCGGGTTCCCCCAGTTCCCTCTATTGTCCGTTCTGAGCCTAGACACACTTGCACGTGCCCGCGGCACGTCCGAAATATTATTTTATAAGTGGCTAGAAAATGTTCTCGGAATGGGTTGAAAGTTGGCCTGCAGTGTTCTTATGTTGTTAGTAGATCGCCTGCCAAGTTTCATCGCATTCGGAGTCCGTTTGACGCCCCAACGGTTAACTATAGCGACAATATAGCCGGTCAAACGTCGGACATTTTCGGTCTCCGAAAACCATTGCCGGGCTGCACTCCTTCCCTCTCATCTCAGCCCAACCTCCACTGCACAGCCCACTCCCACTCTAAACCAGCCCACCAAACCCCCCTTCGACCGGAACCATCGCATCGCGATCGGAGGTCCGGAAACACCTCCAAACCCCTCCTAACCACCTAACCCCTCCTTGCACAGTGCATCGACCCCCTCGAGTGTGCGTCCGGAAACTGTCCCGGACCCAACCCGAGAAGTCGTGACCGATGGGTTCGGAACATCCCCAAACATCTATAAAACATCTTCATTTTATTTATTGAACTCCCTAGCCTATTTTTCTCGACCGCCCAAGTACGATCGGACGGATCGAATACCCCCAAACCTAATCCAATAACGTATATAAGAGAGCAACCCTAAATTTTAGGCGAGTTGTCCCATCCTCCACTCATCGCCGCTGCCACTCCACCGAATCCCCCTCGTGATCCTTCCACCAATCCCACCACCCCGCCACCTCCTCTCCTACCGAGGCACGAGCCTCCTCTCGTCTGGAGCACGAGCTCTTTTCGCCCGCAGCACCGGGGCAGCAGGACCGCCCCTCCCCGACCAGGTCCCTCCGATCCTCTCTATTCTCCTCTCTCTAACCCTGCCGCGTTTCTTCCTCTCTAATCTCTCTCCCTCTATGCCATGGATGACCTCAGGAGCACCCACTGATGCCCTCCCGAGCTCCTCCCGTGCCAGATCCGGCGAGCCACGTCGGATCCATCTCGTGCACCATGCAGCTCGGCATCCCCGTGCTCCTTGTTGCCGGAACCCCCACCGCCAAGTCCCATGCCGCGCCATGGATGCCTCTCCCGCTTTGGCCTCCAAGTTCCAGCGCTAAGGCCCCTGCCCTGCCTCTGCATCTTTCGAACAGGGAGGAGGACGCCCATGCTCCGGCCTCCAAGTTCCAGCGCTAACGCCCCTGCCCTGCCTCGCTCCGTTTGCCCGCGCGTTGACCGCGCCATCGCCTCATCAGGCCGACCTCTGCTTCACGCGCCTTGGCCCAGCTCCGTCCGCTGTCTCCGCCCGTTTCCCCGTCATCTGCCGAGAACCGCTGGGGTCCTCAGCGCTGCTGCCTCCCCTGCGCTGCCTCTTGTGCCCGAGCTCGTCAAGTCCGATGCCCTGGAGACCCGTGACCCGCCGGACCTCCTTCCTCTGCGTCTCAGCAGCCGCCTTGACCCACCATCGCCACCCTCAAGAACAGTGCTGCCGCCGGAGTTCCTCGTTGCCGGCAAGCCCTGCCTCCGCCGCCGCCAAGTCTCTCGCCTCGCACGCCAAGCTCGTCGTAGTCGCTCCCTCCATCGCCGCTGCCATGGCCTCTGCTCGTTCTACATCGAGCGAGGACGATGCCGCGCCCGCCTGGACCAGGAGGTCTCGATCGCCTCCAGAGCCCAGTCGCCTCCTCTAACTGGGCCGAAGCCCATGGTGAGGCCCCAGCACCTCCTCTTTTTTCTCTTCTGTTGGCCCAACCTACTCCAGTTTCAGCCCACCATGTTTTTTTCCCAGTTCAACGAATTTACTAATTATCCAGGAGTTTGGCAGTTTTACAGAAAAGGCCTTCATGTTCATGCATATAATAACTTCACAACCGTGCATCATATGTAAATAACTTATATATGCAAAATACTTAGAATTTTGTCTAGTTTAATAATTTGCAACTTTCATCCATGTTTAAAATGTTTAAACATGTTGTTTGTTTAAATTTGCTCATATGCCATGCTAAAATGTTTTATGTCATAACTAAATAACGGTAGCTCCATTTTAAATAATCTTTATATGAAAATGGGGTAGAAAAATGCATAGATTAACATGGTGGAAGTACTTTGCATGTTTAACAACTCTAAAATATGGTTTAGGACAGAACAATACCAATTCTAAAATATGCACATGAGGATTTTCCGGAATTGTTGTTTGTTATTTCTAGCCTCATTTAAACTTGACTAGATAGTTTACTTATGCTGCACCTCTTGCCATGTTTAATAATATTTAATATTGTCGGGTACATAAACGAGAGTGAACCAAATGATTGAATGTGGTTTTTCGTCAATATGCAACTCGTTGCATATTGGGCTCCACTTAATTTGTAGTATTGTTTGTGCATATTGCCATGTCATGCCTCTTTAAACCAGACATGCATCATACTTGGTTGTGCATCATGCCATGTTTATGTGATGGTTTTTTACTATGTTTCTTGCTTCTTTCCGGGTTGCTTCTCTCATTAGCATCGGTTTCGTCCCGGAGTTGTGAGGACCGTTCGACTACGTCCGTTTGTCTTCTGCATGGACTCGTTCTTCTTCCTTGCGGGATCTCAGGCAAGATGACCATACCCTCGAAATCACTTCTATCTTTGCTTGCTAGTTGTTCGCTCTATCACTATGTCGCACTACCTGCTACTTGTTATATCATGCCTCCCATATTGCCATGACAAGCCCACCTTCCTAGCAAACCGTTGTTTGGCTATGTTACCACTTTTGCTCAGCCCCTCTTATAGCGTTGCTAGTTGCAGGTGAAGCTGAAGTTTGTTCCATGTTGGAACATGGATATGTTGGGATATCACAATATCTTTTATTTAATTAATACATCACCATACTTGGTAAAAGGTGGAAGGCTCGGCCTTATGCCTAGTGTTTTGTTCCACTCTTGCCGCCCTAGTTTCTGTCATACCGGTGTTATGTTCCTTGATTTTGTGTTCCTTATGCGGTTGGGTTATAATGGGAATCCCTTGACAGTTCGCTTTGAATAAAACTCCTCCAGCAAGGCCCAACGTTGGTTTTAACATTTGCCACCTAAGCCTTTTTCCCTTGGGATTCGCACTCCCGAGGGTCATCTTTATTATAAACCCCCGGGCCAGTGCTCCTCTGAGTGTTGGTCCAAACTAGAGCACCGTGAGGGACCGTCCCTTGGCAACTTGGGTTATGTTGGTACGTGTACGCTTAGCTTATCTGGTGTGCCCTGAGAACGAGATATGTGCAGCTCCTATCGAGATTTGTCGGCACAGCGGGCGGTCTTGCTGGTCTTGTTTTACCATTGTCTAAATGTCTTGTAACCGGGATTCCAAGACTCATTGAGTCCTTCCGGGAGAAGGAATATCCTTCGTTGCCGTGAGAGCTTGTGATGGGCTAAGTTGGGATACCCCTGCAGGGTATAAACTTTCGAAAGTCGTGCCCGTGGTTATGTGGTAGATGGGAATTTGTTAATGTCAGGTTGTAGAGAACTTAACACTTTACTTAATTAAAATGCATCAACCGCGTGTGTAGCCATGATGGTCTCTTTTCGGCGAAGTCCGGGAAGTGAACACGGTTCTTGTGTTATGATTGTGCATTCGTAGTTTCAGGATCACTTCTTGATCACTTTTAGCTTCTCGACCGTGTGTTGCTTCTCTTCTCGCTCTTATTTGCGTATGTTAGCCACCATAAATGCTTAGTGCTTGCTACAGCTCCACCTCACTATCCTTTCCTACCCATAAGCTTAATTAGTCTTGATCTCACGGGTGTGAGATTGCTGAGTCCTCGTGACTCATCGATACTTCCAAAAAGTTGCGGGTGCCCATGATACCAGTGCAGGTGATGCTACCGAGCTCAAGTGGGAGCTCGATGAAGATCTTGATCGTTGTTTTGTCTCATTTCCTGTTGATCAGTAGTGGAGCCCAGTTGGGACGATTGGGGATCTAGCATTTGGGGTTGTCTTCTTTTATTTTGGTTCCGTAGTTGGACCTTTGTTTGTACTTTGGATGATGTATGGATTATTTATGTATTGTGTGAAGTGGCGATAGTAAGCCAACTCTTTATCCCTTTCTATTCAGTACATGGGATTGTGTGAAGATTACCCCTCTTGCGACAAACCTACCATGCGGCTATGCCTCTAAGTCGTGCCCCGACACGTGGGAGATATAGCCGCATTGTGGGTGTTACACCATATTGTGCCCTCCTCCATGCAAAAGGCATGCACGACTCTAGTCCAACCCCTTGTGATGGCTGACTGCCCATCCTTCACGGTCTTCATGAAAACATCTAGATAAACATCATGTTCTGGTATAAATACTTTAACCTTTGCATGCCCACCAATCATGTAGTTTGAGAGGTAATCTTGAGTTAACTGCTTTAGCAACCACTGCAAAGGAAAAAGATTCAGACATTGTCATCTAACACAACTCATTATGGGTAGTAAAAAGAAGGCTGCAGAGTTCTTACTTACCATCCTGCAGTTCCCTGTTGTCTTGGATAAAGTGTAAACAAATAGTTTAATTGCCATCTTTGGACCCATTTTACTAACAATCTTTATCAGCTTCCTCACTTGATGTTGGTTCATCCATATCTCATTGCCCCATACGCAGAAAGGGTCGAAGCGCATATCTTTACCAATGACATATGTACCTAAAAGCACCAAGTTAATATTAGAAGCTAAACAGCAATTGCACAACGATGTAGTACAACACTCTTTTATAATATGTCTATATACATCTGTATGTGGTAGTCCATTTGAAATCTCTAAAAAGACAAATATTTAGGAATGGAGGGAGTATCTTATAACATCCAATATACTCACATATTAGATGAATTAACATCTTATATTATGGGCCGGAAGGAGTTTAGTGCATTCTTACAAATTATCGGCTGATTAACTGCTGCTGTATCCAGGGGTTACAGTTAGTTTGAGCTAGTTCGGGCTCAAATAGCCCTAAAGTATATCTAAACATGAGGGCTAGTTTGAGCTAGTTGCATCTATAACCCACCCAAAAAGACTATCCAACCCAAGAGGTGCTAATTGGAGCTAGTACTCCCAGTGCATTTATTGTCAATCTAACCCTGCCATCCACACAACTCTTTGGATGGAGTTAGTTCAGGGTTAGTAATGAGCTAGAAAACTAACTCTAACCTCTAGCTAAGTTGAGTATCCAAACAGGGTTGTGTTGTTGTTGTCGCTGCTGCTACTCTTCTACGTATATCTAGACATCATTAGAACATTAATGTAACACTGTTCCTTGTTGCTATGTAGCCTAGGATTGGATATTTAGACATTAAGTACAGTGCATGTTTCTATGTAGCCTCAGATATATTACATATGGCCTAGTTAACCTAACGATAAATGGGTGGCAGATATATTCAGTTAAAAGTCCGGTTCACCGATTAGTCCCTTATCAGCCGCCGGCCTATATGGTACCAGCTACCGATATCCTGAACAGTGAGTAGATATAAGCCATGGGATGAAACTAACCTCGATGGACAATAGCAGTCGTTCCCAAAATTGTATTGTGTAGGTACATCGAGAAGCATGTTAAGCACAACAGTTCATACTTGCACATATAGAACATCACGTTGTGAATAACTGGAATAAACAAGGCATACTACGAACAACCAAAGATAGCATTTGAAATTGGACATATGCTAACTACAAACAACCGAACAATAAAAAAACTTTAGAAGAGGCATATGCTAGCTATAACAGGCTTAACATCAAGAAAATATATACATTCCTATCGGTATGTTTAAAACTGGATTGATGAAATGTACTGCACAGTAAATAATTGCACATATAGAGCATCACATTGTGAACAACTAAAATAAACAAGGCATACTGCAAACAACCAGATATAGCGATTAAAACTGGACATATTCTCACTACACTACAAAAGGGTCTCGACAAAAAAAATCATGGGTTTCCTCCTGTGAAGAGGCACGACAAAACAAATCATGGTTTTCCTCACTTGTCACAGATGGGCTCGTTCCTGTGGGAAGAGCACGGACCCTGGATGCGCTCAATGTTGTCGCAGATGGGCTCCTTCCCCTTGGAAGAGCACGGTTGTAGGTTGCCCTCCCTGATGTCGCAGACGGGCGCTTTCCCCTTGGAAGAGCAGATGGGCTCTTTCCCCTTGGAAGAGCCGAAGAGGGTGCCCTCCTCGTGGTCGCCGTCGATGATGTCTGACTTCAAAACTTTGGATCCCAAGCCAGCGTCGCAGAACATGTCCTTCAGAAATGACAAAAGGGGCTCGATGGCGATGTAGAATGGCAAATTGTTGATCGCGAGCCAGAGGAGATCAGCGGCAGGGCCATGGATGAGATTGACGGCAGTTGAACCCGAGGGCTTGGGGGTGGGCCACTTAACCTGTGACATAGCCCGCCTAAGGCCGTCGCGGTTGATGACCTCGATGTCGTAGCCGGCGGCCGAGACATGCCCGCATACTCTAGCCCGCTGCTTGAGTGCCCGCCGCCAGTAATGGTTGTCAGCTTCCTTGGTGACGTCGGGCGAAGAGACCACTATACACCGCTTTTAGGCCAGTTGCTCCTCGAGCCCCATGGGAAGCGTAGCCGGGCTTAGGCTGCGACACTCTGGAGTGGGGGATGGGGATGGGGATCTGTGGGAAAGGGGGCGTTTGGCAGGCGTCATCAAAGAAACTCAGAGCGGCCTGGTATGGAGATTGGTGGGTAAGCCGCATGGGCAAACAGGCAGATGTTGACAATGGAGGCCTTGCGGCGGCGGCAGTGGTGTTAGGGACCTTGCTAGGGTTTCGAGCGAGAGACGGTGTGTGTGTGCGCGCGCACGCCCGAGGAGGTTTTCGTGTGTGTGTGTGTGTGTGTTGTGTGTGTGGAGGGGGTGTTTGAGGAAATGACGCGGGTACTGAAAATTTTACTACGCGGGAGTGAAATGTCGGGCTATTGAAAATTTTGATGATAGTGCATTGCACATGGTAGGGAGATAGCAACCGTGTGTTATGAAACAGAAAAACCCTGGAGGCGGGCAGATATTTTCTAGGGATGCAGGTGGGATTGGGAACAAGAAACATCGCAAACGGTCCGGAGATAACAACCGTGTGTTATGAAACAAAAAATAACCCTAGAGGCGGGTAGATATTTTCTAGGGATGCAGGTGGGATTAGGAACAAAAAACATCGCACACAGTCCAGAGATAACAACTGTGTTTTGTGAAATAGAAAAAACCCTTGAGGCGGGCAGATATTTTTGAGACAGGGAGCCTCGTGGAGCCCAATGTACTATGCGGATGTGTGCGTGACAGGGGCACCGGCATGGCACATGGTTAGTTTGAGTGAACCATGTCTGTTGCATCATCCAACTTGTCTAAATGACGCGGGAGAGGATCATAACACGAACACACTTTCATGTGGACCAAACTTATGTATCAAAAGGGTGGTTTGATTTTCAAATACCAAATGAAACTACGATGTGGCACCTCTCTCGCAAAGCGCACGGTATTACTTGCCCCTCCCCCCTCGTGTCGGCACGAATTGGGAATCCTAAGCTATGAATGCATGCCCCCCCCCCCCAACCGAGGTTCACCTACCAAAGTGCGAAGTAGCTAGCATCCCCCCTCCTCCCTCGTGTCGGCATGAAGGGAATTCTAAGCTATGAATGCATGCCCCCCACCCCAACCGAGTTTCATTCACCTAGCAAAGTGCGAAGTAGCTAGCAGCCCCCCCCCCTTGTGTCGGCACGAAGGGAATCCTAAGCTATGAATGCATGCCCCCCAAACGAGGTTCACCCTAGAAAAGTGTGAAGTAGCTAGCAGCACCCCCTCCCTCGTGTCGGCATGAAGGGAATCCTAAGCTATGAATGCATGGCCCCCAACCGAGGTTCACCCTAGCAAAGTGCCAAGTAGCTAGCAGCCCCCCTCCCTCGTGTCGGCACGAAGGGGATCCTAAGCTATGAATGCATGCCCCCTGCCAACCGAGGTTCACCTAGCAAAGTGCTAAGTAGGTAGCAGCCCCCCCCTCCCTCGTGTCGGCACGAAGGAAATCCTAAGCTATGAATGCATGCCCCCCCAACCAAGGTTCATCTAGCAAAGTGCCAAGTAGCTAGCAGCCATCCCCCCTCGTGTCGGCACGAAGGGAATCCTAAGCTATGAATGCATGCCCCCTCCCCCCTAACCGAGGTTCACATAGCAAAGTGCGAAGTAGCTAGCAGCCCCCCCACCCCCACCCCTCGTGTCGCCACGAAGGGAATCCTAAGCTATGAATGCATGCCCCCCAACCGAGGTTCACCTAGCAAAGTGCGAAGTAGCGACCCACCCCCACACACACACACTTTCAGTCGGCGGTCCAGAGAGGCATATCTCACCAAGATGGATCGTAAAACGGACCAAGAATAATCCACCTTGGTCATACAACCTCTCTCTTGTTGTTGGTCAAAGTGATGGCCATCCATGCGACCCCGGAGATGGGCTAGCTCGCCAATAATCACGCAAGTAGCTAGTCCCCGAAGACAACCATTGCATGCATGTGGCCCAAACATATGTATGGAGGGGTGTGTTTTTGAGTAACAATGGAACAAGTTTGACGTGGCACCGTGATTTCGAACTAGAAATCCCCACACTGAGTGAGGGTTAGGTTGACGATGCATATGTATGTTACAACACACTTCAAGCCAACGACAGGGATTCATGCATGCATGCATAGTATATGCGCTCAAACTTAAGGTCTGAATCTCACCATGACCTATACTACGATAACACGAACCAAATGAAGAATCCGCCGTGGTAACCTATCTTGTTGTTGGTCAAGGTGATCATGGATGTCCACGCGGGCCCACGAATATATAGGCTTGTCATTGATAACCACGCGAGGGAGTGTACCATTCGAAGGCAACCACTACATGCATATGTATGGAGGTGATGCGTGCATGCATGTTTGAATACACAACATTGATGTGGTGTGTGCGTCAAAAATCATACACTAGCTCCCCACATAGAGTGAGATCGGTTCATGATGTGTCGTTGTACTAGCCACTTCGACTCGATGGGAGGGATTCATGCGTACACATGCATGTGTGTGTGCTCAAACTGTATCATGCATGTCATCCCAGAGCAAAAATAATAATCCCCTCCTAAGTAAAATTAACCTCTCTTGTTGTCAGGCAAAAATTAGTGATGGACCAAGCGGGCCCACAGATGGAAAGCATCGATATCGCTGATAACTGCTTAAGTGGGTGCGAGAGGACAACCACCACCGATTTGCATCTGGGACAAACATATATATGTTGAATACAAAAAATGCACAACTTTGATGTCCCACATGCCTCAAAAACCGTAAACCATGCACCCACACAGAGTGAGGTTCATCAAGCGTACTACATATGATGGTCCCCTTCCCCCCTCTTCACCGCATACTATATGCTCCTGCCATAATATATGTACAACCCAAAAGAATCATCATCGATGGTGAAATTAATTAACCTCTCCTGATGTAGGTCAAAGTGATGCATGCATGCATCGACGATTGCCTCGTGGGCCCGCAGATGGAAGCGTCACACGTGAGTGTCCTAGATAGGATATGCATGTGGCCCAAAAAGGTCTTGGGTGATGTTTGAATAGCCAATTTCACAATTTTGATGTGGCATGTGCCTCAGAAACCAAAAAGTCCCAACACTAAGTGAGGTGTACTTGTTCATGGAAGCGTACGTATATTATATATGCTAGTCCCCTCCCACCTCTTTGACGCGTACTATATACCACCATAACACAGACAAAAAAGATTCTACCTTGCTGGTCAAAATAACCTCACTGCCGGCTGTTCGTCAAAGTGATGGACGATGACCTCGCGGGCCCACAGAAAGTGTCACACGTGAGTATCAAGTGTCGTGTAGGACAACCATCGACTGCATCTTGCCAAAACATTTATGTATGAAAGGGTTGTGTAATGTTTTAAATAACGATTTCACGACTCTGATGTGGCACCGGCCTGCCTAACAAAACGGCCACCCACACGGTGGCTCACAACTCGTAGTGTACTGCGAGCCACCCGCCACCCCCAGACGCACACACCCACACACACACCACAAATCCACCACAACTACGAGGCATGTTAAATTAATTATCCCGCGGTGAACATATATGTTACCAAAGGAGGGACGTTTCAATTTCAAAAAAATCACAGAGATCATTAATATGTTTTAGTACATTGATTGATTGATTTTCTACGGATATAATGTGCAAATATCAAATTTGAGCTACATGCACACGTGACAGCGCACCTAAATGGATTGAAAAAACACATGTGTCTCATTGGGTGCATGTTTACTCCCCGTGCAACAAATTTTGTGCATTGAGAATCTTGATTTTTAAATTCTAGTACATCCAAAACTTATTTGAAGTTCATGAAACCTATCGTGTTGTCATATGGGCACCAATACAAAGTGGCATTGTACTTTTTTTATCAAATTTGAGACCAGTTTTGATGTAATCTTTATCTAATTATAGACAGGAGATTATTAACAATTGGGAACCAATATCCCAAACGGATTATTTATTCGAACTGTGAGCGTTAGACCAACAATGAATACGTGCCATGCTTCGGTTAAGCAATAAAGCGGCGGCATTAATCATCCAAATAGAAAAATAATAAACGTGCCGCCGCACGACCCGTGTGCCGTGGGAGAAGGCATGAGTTGATGGGAAGCATCCGCCATGCAGGCAGACAGGGAGGCGTGTGTGCAGGTGTGTGAATTGATGGAGGCGTGCTCGCTGCGCAGTGTCATCGGGAGGCATGCAAGTAGCTGTGTGAAACTTTGGTAGGCATGCCAGCAGTCCGGTGCACAGGCTCACCGGGAGGAGAGCCATAGGTTTGACCGCTGCCAGCCTCCCTCCCACAACTCCCACTACTCCATATTAATGGTGCGCCCGAGCGGCCGCACCCCCCATCCTCGCTACACACACACAATCCTCTGTCTCCGCTTGCATCCTCGACGCCGCTCTCAGTCCTCAAAGCCGTCGGTGTATGAGGATGCCGCCGAAGCGCCCCATCAGAGGGAGTGGTGACGCCGGGGCTGCTAAAGCATCGGAGCACGGCGTGGAGATGGACACAGAGGTTACCGTCATCGCCGGCGAGTTATCACTACACCCTGACGTCTTCAACGGCGTCGAGCTTCCACAGCCAAAGGCAGAGTTCCACACCGACTCCGACGACGACTCCAGCAACGACTCCGATGACCACTCCGGCGACGACTCCGACGACCACTCCGGCGACGACAACTCCGGAGACATCTATACCCATTTATGTGTCAAATAGATCATAGGGTTTGTCTGGTTACTCCTGCCCCCCCCCTTTGGAATAGAAGTCCTATGGTTATGTTCTCCCAATCCATGAAATCTGAGTAAGTTTCGTTAGATCCATGTAGTGTATTGATTGTTTGAATGCTACAGGTGATAAGTGATTAGTTGTTGTTTCATCTGTGCAAATGATTTCTGCTAGTAATGTGACTAGGGTTAGTGTTCGTGCTAATAATTCCTAGCCAGGGCTTGACAATTGATTTTGAATGACCTACATATGTTTGTGCCATTATTTTCTTCAAGATTGGTCTGTACATAGACCACTATGCTTAAAAATCGAACCATAATATCTGGATATGAATAAATAAATAGCCATAAATTCCTAATCCTACTTCATGGCATGCAATCATTGATTTGATGCCAAATTTGTTTTACTATTTGTATAGGTGATGTATGACAATGTGGACAACGAGCATGAAGATGTCTAGAGGAGGTACAACAGGCAAACCCTGAGGGAGCTTTATGCAGGAATGCATAACAGGCGTATTAGGACCTGGAACGGTGGCTATGGATGCCTATTTTGCAACCAGAAGCTTCATGATGTGTATCTAAGTGTTCTGGCGCATGCAAGAGGACGGGTCGTTGGCTCCTTCAAGCAGAAGTATTCTCGCAGGGTGGCGCATGGCGCGTACGCCGAGTACTTGGAGAAGCTTCAGGATTGTGCCGGCCGCTTGTGAGATGAGATGTGGGATGGATCAAACTATGTACGCTTGACTATATATGCTTAATGCGGTTGAACTATGTACTTATGGTTGAACTATGCTTATGTACATGTATGCTTACTATCTATGTCGGAGTATGTTAAATATTTGGTCAAAATTTGGTAAAAATTACAAAGGGGGCCAATAAACCAGGACAGAGGTAGTACATCAATCACACATGGTTCCCAAAATTGGAACCGTGTGCAATGACTTTCATTTTACCTGTTGCGTCAGTCACACACGGTTCGCTCTAGAAAATCTTCACCCCCAAAATTCTTTGTGGGAGAGAAAACCCTCATGACACAATTAAAAAAAGAAAAAATAAAACCCTCACCATCCCCACGTCACAAAACCCTCACCCCGCCCGCCACCCCCTCGGCCCCTCCGGTACGTTCCCCGTTCACACCTGCACAAGCTCCTCCGCGTCTATGCCATGGCACCGCCTATTGCGGCGGTAAACACTTAGCTCGACGCATGCCGCCGTCGGTAGGCTGCCGGCAAAGCCCACCGCATTTTGACACTTCCACTTGCCGCCTATCGCCATCGACTTTCTCGATGCTGCTCGTGGTCGACCCAGCTCCGCTCGGTTGGCAAATCTGCCATACTGAGGGTTCTTTCTCATGGACGACAAGGTAACTAATTTAACAAGATATTATCTCATCTCTTATCCCAGTTCATCCGCCTCCTTTAATCACCCAGCGGAAATCGTCGTTAATTCATTCTTATTCAAGCTTATTTGAGGGTTTTCTTTCATTCATATAATGTACAGTGCGCCGACACTTCACGACTTTGCGACCTCCGCCAGAGATTCCATCTCACCGTACCAGATAACTTGAAGACGCGCGCGGTATGTTCAATCTCACCCTAAATCGGTTGGCATTGCCTACTTTTCTGAACATATTCTAAGTATTGCTACATTTGGATAAAAGGTGCCACATGCACCATATACGTCTAAGGGGATTTTCCCCCTCTTCTTTCTATATTAGGCAAATTAATGATGTATTGTTCTTTCGATTACTCTCATATATTTCCATGACATCATGTTCGCCCTATCTGTTTAATTATAGATTTTTGTCCTTCGATTTCAAATGTTGTACAGTTTGGGCCCATATTTGCATGTTATTATATTTTCATTAACAATCATACCATTTTCTGCAGAACATCCCTTGCTATGCAACAGATTATGTAGTGCACAATTTTCCCTTTACATAGATGAAGGCTCCACGGATGTCATATTGCACACAAACATGGATTTACAATCATTGCTACTGTAAGACTTGATGAACGTGGTGACTCCTATTTTGGCACTGGCTTTTGGAAATAAATTGCAAAGTTTTATGTACTGAAAGCTGGCACTAAAATTGCACTTCACATAAAAGGGCCTGGTCATGAGATATATGCTAACTTCCCCGAGAAAATCATCAGTCCAGACTTTGTTCGAAGTAAGTTTTCTTTTCAACTATCTGGATGTTGACTTACCCAGCAATGTCAAATGAATTGTGTAGTATTTAAGAAACCAATTGTTATTCCCTTTTCTTACTATATTCCTACCTAATAACTTCTAGTTACCAATACACTTTTCTATTGCCCCGTTTTCACTAAATATTCCATGTACTCCCATTTCTATCAGAAAGCGCCACTGACAAAGAGACTCCGGAGGTAGAGAATGGGGCAGCCAACAAGTGGAGGCGGGGCGAGCTAGAACCGCAAGCAAATCCATTAGGCCTAGACTTCATCAGCAGCCTTCCCGATGATATGTTGAGAGTCATCATATCCCTCCTCCCAATCAATTATGGGGCGCGAGCAACCGTCCTTTCCCGGCGATGGCGCCCCTATGGAACTCCAGCCCTCTCGACCTCATCGACACCCACGAGCTCTGACATGGCTATTGCAAAAGCTTGAATGCGTTCTCCATGATCCTCGGCAGTCACCTTGGCCAACCGAAGGCCCTAGAATGGGAAAGTTCCGTTCCAACAGCAAGGACTGAGCCAAGCTTGACGACTTGTTCCGATTCCCCACCCTAGATCAGCTCGAGGAGCTCAATTTTGATAATGGGCATATGTGGTCGCTGCCAACGTCCGCACTCTGCCTCACGCCCACAATATGTGTCGCCAAGTTCAGGAACAACCATTTACCCGCCTTAATGACGTGCCCGCTCTTATTCTACCACCACTACAAGAAATATTTCAACTTGCGGCCATCACTATTGGTCACTGAAAGGTCATTGTTTTTCGTTTGCGACCTTTTTGTGACCAAAAACAGAAGGTCAAAAGGTGGCGGTCGTAAACTGAAATTAACAACCTTCTTTGTGATATATAAAAGGTCGTTGGTTCTTCGACCAAATTTTTGGTCACTAGCAGCCTCCCTAGGCCACGTAGGATCCAGCGTGGCAGGCTGACATGGATAGGAATCAGCCCGGTCCAATTCGGTGTTTATATGGGCCGAGCCCATTAATACAGCTTTTTAATGTATATTTTTCTGTTAATTTTCTCTGGCTACATAGGCCTGGCCCAACAATTTGGCCTTTTTATTTTCTAGGGCATGGCCTTTTGAGGTCCATTTCATTTTAATTTCCAGCTTTTTTGTCATCATCAGTGTTTAGATGGGTCCCAATTGTCAGATTTTTTTCCTGGAAGTGGAGCCACATTGCTTTTTAAGCAGTATATATCAAACAGAAAGAACATAAGAATATGAAAATTTTCAAATAACAACCAAAATAGGTTTATTACAATATATTATGTACAGAACAAAACATGTGAAACTCCATACACTCGTTCACATCACAACAACCTGTTTGACCATCAAATATTGCATGCCCAGGAACTTCAAACTTCACGTAGATAACCATACAATATTCCACACAATCACAAACATTGCGATCGACAAATAAAACGCTCTGCCAATGTAAATCTATCTACTCTTGGATACCACGGAACATGCTCTTCAACATAGGAAGAAGTCATCAATGGAGTTCTACCAACAACACAAGCTCCATTCACCTACAAGAACAGAATGGAATATCAAGTACTTGGATCGTTCAAGTAGATTACAACCAACATATATATGTAGAAGTACATCAGGAAATACGATGGAGCAAATCAGACACAAATACATTAAGTAAACAGCCCAACCGATGAGTGATGACGACAAGCAAAGAGTATAAACCCAGGTTTGGACATAAATAGTGTCAACTCAAGCAGAACATAATAAGGCAGTAAACACGTGGGCATTTTCTCTTTGACCCTCTTCAGATCAAATCATCTACATAGCTTCAATTTTCTTTGTGCTTTCCAGCAAAGAGCAAAACTAAGGAGAGCAAGTAGAGCAAAGCATAGTTGATGGTGGAGTGGTGAATTACTTTGATGGCGTACTTGATGGTGATGCCGCAAACAACATTTAGAGCTAGAATGAGAACTAATAGACTATAAGCATACAAAAGAAAATATAATTTTAGTGAAATCAAAACCGGTGATGAAAACTAAATAATTGTGCAGCAGATTAGGTCTTAGCATGGAGGAACATCACCAAATTAAACAAGATGGTTGTTCAAGTTTTTAGACAAGTATTCATGATTACAGTTTGTTATCGTCGTCCAAATTCGCAAACATGTATAAAATTAATTAATACATCTGAATGTGCTACCACTGAAGCAAACATGAGGCCATGAACCATCAGGCCAGCCATGATTTACATATTTACCAATGAACAAACATGATACATGCATCAAGCATCAAGCATTAGGCCATGAAGCATCCGTCCCATTTGTTCAACAAGACGAGTACATACTTGACTCTAGGTCGATGCAGTGGATGGGGCTGTACTTGAACATCTGGTCCAGGGACGAGCCTGCTAATCCAAATCGAACAAACAAATTCATTAGGAGGGGATTGGATAGACAAGGAACAAATGAAGTAAATATACATACATGTCTATATAAATACATCCTCTTTCTTCCTCTACAACACTAACTAGAGCAACATCAATCATTGTACACAAGGAGCAGCAACAACAAGCTGATAAAGAAAGCTCAAGATTTGTGTCTTTTGCAAGTTTTAGCACACTAGTACATGCGTGACCGTCAAGTTAGCATTACAGAAAGCGAAAAGGAAAGTGGAAAATACATGGAAGCCTATCATTATGCGGAGAACATCGACAAGCAGCACCTGTCTTCAGACATTGTTGGCTTGCAGCCGCAGGTATCCTTGCTTCAGGTCAGGTCCAGGAACTCTTTGTGTGCAGATCAAGGCAGAATAGCAGCCTCGTTCGTCCAGCCGCACTTTGCTGCAGGAAAACAAACAAATGGCTGAATCATCTTGGTAGAAACATAGTAAAAAACTGCTAAATGGACACTAGCAGTAAAATGAATATTTAACATTGTAGTAACTTTTTTTGTCCTGTATGGGCATATTGGGATGCTTGTGCTCCTACACCCCCTTCCATGGAATAAACATTTCTCAAAGAAAATAAAACATGCACATTGCCTCCTAGGACAAACTATGTGTTCCTCTGAAGGTAAATCATAGGTTCTTCCTAAACATGAAAACCAATAGGCACACTACATTGTACATAATGAATCTTACTAGTCAAAAGTGTTGTATGGACTGACGAAAAAATATAGATCACTCTGTCCATTCACAAAAATAAAGAAATGGGTGGATGTCATCTCAATATTGTCGCTAATTAAGAGATTCAGTGTGCGTTTGGGAGCCAAAGTATTTTTGTAGTTTTAAAAAATACTATGGTTTCTAAAAAAACCTTGGTATTCAATACTTTGAGTTGTTTGGATGAAAAAAATACTGCAATTTAACAAACCATGGTATCTCTTAAACTATGGTCTTTTGTTATATATAAAAAAGTGGTCCCGAACTCTTTTTAAAAAACTGAGAAACGCTGGCTGGGCGCTCTCTCTGTCCATGTGGTAACTAGCTCGGTCTTTAATTGATTACAATAGATAGCTCTACTACTACTGCTGCTACAGATTCTGGCATCTACTAGGAGAGAACATGCCCGTGCAAGGCTACATGCATACAGTGGCCATTAGCACAAGCTGATCCGTGAGTGTTGTTGAGCATGCATGCAACATGTAATAATCTGTACAAACCAAAGAAAACAGAGAAAAACTGCCACTTGCCAAACACCTGAGCAGTTTTATCAAAACTGAGAAAATCTATGTTTTTCAGAAACTGAAGTACTTGTTGCCCATCTATTGAAATACTGAAGTTTTGGAAAACCATGGTCTTTGAAAAGCGGTGTTGCCAAACTAGGCCTCAATGTTCACCGAGAATGCTCATTGTGCAGCAAAAAAAGCAAGCAAGAGCTAATGGCCTAGGAACTACTAGTAGCACAGTGAAATGAGGTGAGTATGGTAGATCTAGGCGCCTGGATACATATGAACTACTATAGGCTGGCAGCAGCATCTCTTCTCTGAATCTCATGTCCCCGTCCCCATGGTGACCGATTTACTAGCTATTGTTTGCAAGCAGCGAATCACTAGATCTGGAGTGCAAGATATCCGGGCAGCGAATCACTAGACTGATACATCGGATCTAGCGGCGAGCAAAGCGAGGAATGACAACGATTAATGGAATGGGGGTGAGTACTCGCGAGGAGGGTGCGGGTGGCGAACTCGACGCCGATGGTGGACTTGGAGTCGAGGTAGAACGCATTGCAGGTGAAGCGGGAGAGGATGTTGTACTTGTCGACGCCGGACGCCGGAGTCGTTGTCCACCCAGTGCGCCATGTGTTTCCGTCGCCGCCCGCCGACGCGGATCCTGCACCAACCACGCGGCCCTAGATTTGTCGGCCGCCGTCGTCCTAGGGCGTGCACAACGAATGGAGTGGGGACGTCGAGGAGAAGCGGAGGATTGGCCATCGCCCCGCTCGCGCTCGTGGCTCGCGGCGGCGGTGGGAGTAGGTGGGGTGGTGGCGGAGGTGATGGGGATTTGATTTAGGAGCGGAGGAGAGATTTGGGGGATTTGATTCGGGAGCGGGGGGGAGATTTGGTGGCGGATACACGGTCCACACGCGCGCCACGGTCCGGCCAGCTCGACGGAGCGGCGCGCATCAAAGCATGCACGCGTGCACCGGCGAGAAAACCGACCGTGACGCCATGGCCGAGAAGCAGACTGGTGGATCTGGGGGATGAAGGCGCGGGGAGAGGGTGCGTGGCAGAGATGAGGTCGGCAGTGGTGGGTGGGGGTGGCGACGGTGGGAATCGCGGGAGGGGGAGGAAGGCGGGGGGGAGGGGGGGGGCGGGGAGAGGATCTGGAGAATGGGAGAGGATGAGTGTGGGTGGGTGGGTTAGGGTTTGGGTTTCTCGGGAGAAGCTCCACCGTTGATGTGTGCGTGATGGACGGCTCAGATGGTGTCTTACTGGGTGATCCGCGTGAACGTGGTTTCTGGCTTCTCATTGGCCGGTTGTCTCGCGCTGGAGTCTTCAAAATAAAAAACTATAAAACTCTGTTGTAAAAAGGGACCACATCATTTTTCAAAAACATTAATCCACAATCTATTCAAAATTAAATAAAAACATAATGTCAAGATGTTTCCATCACCTCTCATGTCTATCTATTACATTACGGAAAAAAGAAACACCTAACCGTTTATTTGATGTATTAGAAAATAACAACCACTTACAAGGAAAACCTTCGCATTGTGTCATTATATGTGGCCAAGTTATGAGGAAAAATAATAAACTTATAATGCGACAATTATTTTTAAAATGTGTTCTCAGAAACGAGCTATCATCTATGAAGAATCATGGCTTTCAAGCCAAATGATCAATCTTATGGCCACATTCATGGAATAGTTTGTTCAAATGATCTCATATTGTTCACAAGGGTGCATCTTGGAGTGGCAAGCAATGTTGCCTAAGGGAGTTCTCATTTTCTTTGGACGGAAAATCAATTTTCCATTTTCCGAGTGCCCAAAATGAGTTTTTTTGTGAAGGACCTGCCATATATTTGTTGCAAAATTGGACCAGATCGGGTTTATAAAATACTAGGCCATATTTAATGCACAATTGACCAAATGGTTGGGTGTCAAAAGCTTTAATCCACCTCTGGTGAAAAAGACAAATTTCTGTTGATTTAGTAGGAAGCGTGTCAAATTTGAACTGCAGCCGCCTCATAGTTTGCTATTTATTTTTTCCAAAAATCATTTCTAGGTACATAAGTATCTATATAATTAGAGAAATATCAAAAAATTTCCAAGATTCAACCACTAGTTAGGAACGGTCAAGCCCGCCGTTTTGACCACATTTTGAAACGGGCATAAAAAATTCAAAAAAATAAAAAAATTGGAAAACTTCGCATTGTGTCATTATATGTGACCAAGTTTCTAGGAAATATAATAAACTTGTAATACGGCAGTTATTTTAAAAAAGTGTTTCAGAAATGAGCTATCATGCGTGAAGAATCATGGCTTCCAAGCCAAATGATCAATCTTATGGTCACATTCATGGCATAGTTTGTTCAAATGATCTCATATTGTGCACAAGGGTGCATTTTGGAATTCCAAACAATGTTGCCTAAGGGAGTTTTCATTTTCTTTGGACGAAAAATTCATTTTCCATTTTCCGATTGCTCGAAATGAGTTTTCTTTGTGAAGGACCCACCATATATTTGTCGAAAAATTGGACCAAATCAATTCTATAAAATACTAGGCCATATTTAATGCATAATTGACAAAATGGTTGGGTGTCAAAAGCTTTGATCCATCTCTGGTGAAAAATATAAATTTCCGCCGATTTAGGAGGAAGTGGGTCAAATTTGAACAGCAACTGCCTCGTAGTTTGCTATTTATTTTTTCCAAAAATCATTTGTAGGTACATAAGTATCTTTTAATCAGAGAAACATCAAAAAAATTCCAAGATTCAACCACTAGCTAGGAACGGTCAAGCCCGTTGTTTTGACCGCATTTTGGAACGAGCATAAAAAATTAAAAAAAAAATCAAAAAATTGGAAAACCTTCGCATTGTGTCATCATATGTGAGCAAGTTTCCAGGAAAAATAATAAACTTCTAATACGACAATTATTTTTAAAAAGTGTTCTCAGAAATGATTTATCATGCGTGAAGATTCATGGCTTTCAAGCCAAATGATCAATATTATGGCCACATTCATGGCATAGTTTGTTCAAATGATCTCATATTGTGCACAAGGGTGCATCTTGGAATTCCAAACAATGTTGCCTAAGGGAGTTTTCATTTTCTTTGGACGAAAAATTCATTTTCCATTTTTCGAGTGCCCAAAATGAGTTTTTTTGTGAAGGACCTACCATATATTTGTTGAAAAATTGGACCAAATCAATTTTATAAAATACTAGGCCATATTTAATGCACAATTGACAAAATGGTTGGGTGTCAAAAGTTTTGATCCATTTCTAGTGAAAAAGACAAATTTCCGCCGATTCAGGAGGAAGCGAGTTAAATTTGAACAGCTGCTGCCTCATAGTTTGCTATTTATTTTTTCCAAAAATTATTTGTAGGTACATAAGTATCTATTTACATAGAAACATCAAAAGAATTCCAAGATTCAACCACTAGCTATGAACGGTCAAGCCTGCCGTTTTGATCGCATTTTGAAACGAGCATAAAAAAATAAAAAATAAATCAAAAAAATTGGAAAACCTTTGCATTGTGTCATCATATGTGACCAAGTTTCTAGGAAAAATAATAAACTTGTAATACGGCAATTATTAAAAAAAATGTTCTCAGAAATGAGCTATCATGCATGAAGATTCATGGCTTTCAAGCCAAATGATCAATCTTATGGCCACATTAATGGCATATTTTGTTCAAATGATCTCATATTGTGCACAAGGGTGCATCTTGGAATTCCAAACAATGTTTCCTAAGGGAGTTTTCATTTTCGTTGCACGGGAAATTCATTTTCCATTTTTTGAGTGTTTGAAATGAGTTTTTCTTATGAAGGACCTACCATATATTTGTTGCAAAATTGGACCTAATCAATTTTATAAAATATTAGGCCATATTTAATGCACAATTGACAAAATGGTTGGGTTTCAAAAGTTTTGATCCACCTCTGGTGAAAAAGACAAATTTCTGCCGATTCAGTTGGAAGCGGGTCAAATTTGAACTGCAGCTACCTTATTGTTTGCTCTTTATTTTTTTCCAAAAATCATTTATAGTTACATAAGTACCTATTTAAGCATAATAAATGGTTTGGTGGCGATACATCGAGGTTTGGTCGGTGGCCCAGGGCCGCAACTCAAAAGCGCGTAAACTCGCATGCCCGCCGCATGGTCACCGCGTGACCTTGGTGTTGACATGCATTCTGGGAGGCCTAGGCATGTCTAGTGGGTTGGTAACTCCCCAAGTAGGTGCTAGGAAGAAAATTACAATAGAAGAATCTCACGAGGCGACCGAACTATGGTCAAAGCTGAATTTGCAGCCAAGTGTTTGATTAGCGGTATGGGAAATGCACATGGCCAATGGGCGTGAGTTTTGCCTGAGGATGATCATCTACTAAGGAGAATGTCTTCACAAATTTTCAGATCAAAAGGAGGATCCTAGGTGGTACTTGCTTTGCAAAGTACCACACTGGACAAAAATATGAATGTTGAAGCTAGTCTCAAAATAATGAATGTATTGAGCTGAAATTTGGTGGAGGATGGTTATTCAGGCATAGGAAAGCACAATAGAAAATTGATACCATTTGGACATGCCAAAGTGGTACTTCCTTCACAATGCTCTTCTCTTGATAGAAACTTGGGAAAATTAGCAAGAGAAATTGGATAAATGAAATGAGATCAAATTTTTTGTAGGTAAGTTACATAGGTATGGTCATGCCCTGGTAAATTTTCAGATCATTTGGCTAAGCCTAGCTAGTACTTACTTCGCAAAGCTTCTCTCGAGATAGAAACTTTGAAAATTTCCTGAGAAAGATTTACCAGGAAAATGGAGCTGAATATTATCATGTGGCAATGATTTGGGTATGGAAGAGTGCCCAAAAAGTTTGAGGGTAATAGGAGTGGTCTAGATAACACTTGCTTTGCAATGTGCCAATCTGGCCATAAAATATAAATTGAACCTGGGCTCACATAGATGATTTGACTGATCTATAATTTGGAGGAGGGTGATAATATGGGCATATGAAGGAACAGTATAAATTTCATGTCATTTGGATATATAGAAATGGTACTTCCTTCACAAAGCTTCTAGCTGAACAAAAACTTTGGAAATTTGCCGAGGAATATTTACTAGGCAAATGGAGCTGAATTTTTTCATGAGGCAATGATTTGGATAGGAAAGAGTGCCCAAAACTTTTGAGGGCAGTCAAGAATATATAAATAGCAGTTCCTTCACGAAGTGCTGTTCTAATTAGAATAGGATAATGAATATTGTTAAATTATATTTTAACTAGGTGAGGAAGGTTTTTGACATATTTGACGAAGATATGATCCAAAGAATTTATGAGATTTTTTCGGAATTTTGGGGCTAACAGAAATATGGGTTGCTTCACAACCTAGGGCAAAAATTGACACATGGACATGACACATAGGCAAAACTGATGACGTGGCACCTAGTCATAGCAATCCACCACAACTTACAAGGTTATGACCATCTATATTGGTCGTGATCAGCTAGAAATAAGGCAGTGGATCAGTGTTGTCTACTTTATGACAATTTCGTGTAAGAAAATTGTGACCTTTCTCACCAAAATGGTCGTTATGGTTTAGGGTTTAGATCCCTTCGAACAGCTTTTGACCAATTGGTCTCAAATGGTCATAGATTTATGACCAATTCTTCCAGGGTCAGTGACAGAAGGTCACAAGTTGACATATTTCTTGTAGTGCACGACTGAAACACCTCGAGCTCATCATCGTCTGCCTCTCAAACGGTGACATGAAGCGCCTGCTTCGTTGCTGTACTGCACTCGAGTACCTTTGTCTTCAAGCAATCAATGGGTTGAGTACCTTCCACATCACCTCCATAACTCTCCAGACTATTTATGTGTGTTGCTGGTGCGGCAGGAAGACATCACAAGATGTGTACCACGGTATGGTCATTGAGGACACACATGCACTTGAGAGATTAATTATAGAAGATCAAGAAGGTCCAACAAGAATCAATGTCATTTCTGCGCCAAAATTGACAGTGGTGGGCTACTCATCTCACAAATACTCCGAACTTGTTATTGGATCCACACCCGTTTGGGTACAACAGCCGCCTTCTACCTCTCCTTGTACAAATTAACATTATTTCTAATTCTGAAGATGTTTGTTCTTCTGTTATTCAGGAAATGATTCCGACAAGCTTGACCTCGAAACTGCGCACAATGAAGGTCTTTGCACTAGAATCTAGCAGCCCCAACTTGGAGCAAGTTGTCAGTTTCCTCAGATGCTTTCCATGCCTGGAGAAGCTATATATCGAGGTGATGTTCCTTTCTTGTTAAATGTTAACCATAAGGGAGTTCAAGTTTTCTTAGGGAACTTTTCATCCACTATAACCTCTTGTGAAAAGGCTACATTTTTCTAGAATGTAATCAAATGCCCATGTTAATCATGTCAGATCGAAGATGGCATGTTAGTGCATTTTACAAATCCTGCAAACCAAATAGGCCTGTAGTAATGTTCAAAACTGCATGTAGGCAGTAACACGTTTTCTTCTTTTGTAGATAAGATTAGGCCTAGTGGTGGATAATGTGATACAATATAACAATCACGTCGAATTCCTAGATCAACATCTCTCCGAAATTACTTTGAACTCCTAACGAGGGACCTTACCGGAGATTATATTCGCCAGGTTCTTTGTTCTCAGAGCAAGGGTGCCAAAGGAAATGAGGTTCTCAGTCCGATAAAAATGAATGGTTGTTGATCAGCGCCGACGCCTGCGGCAGAATGGAGTAGGCTCCAAAAATGCTGAATTTCATTTTGGAACTTTAGATGACACAGTAATCGAAAGTCATCGTGTCAACCCCATACATGACTTCTCAGTGGCTAGCCCCTTTGCAAAAATTGTAAGTTTTCGAAGCCAGACTTAGAAGCGGTGATGTTAGTTTGAACCTCTGTGATATCCATGTTTAGCGGATCAGCGCGAGCGTTTGCAACTGATGAGCTGAATTTCATTTCTAATATCAGTTTGAACCTTATAATCTTCGAAATTGAGCCATATAACTCTGGAATTTGAACCTTGTAACATTTCGAGCTTTTGTGGTACAATCGTTGAAATGGCATCGTGTGAGACTCGTATATTGCTAACACTATTTTGACCTTAATATGCAATGGTCTTAGATTTTATTAACCATTCTCGAATCAGTTTACCTTGCCTCTATGATCTGATTGACTTCACTGAGTGGAGATTGTTTACTGTTTTGTTTCGTACTGTCTTCCATCCTGTTCCATACTACCTAGTTGCTGATAGTCTTCGTGCTTTCACCTCATTCCATACTTGACTATGGCTTGTCTAGTGTAGTGTACCTTCCACTGCATATCAATAGGTTCATTTCTATTGTTTGTCTTCAAAGACCTCGTGGTTTGAGGACTTTCATCAAAATCACCTATTCACCCCCTCTAGTCGATACCTAGCACTTGCAATTGGTATCAGAGCAAGGTGCTCTCTTGTTCGGTGTGATTCGGTTTAACGACCTCGAGTTTTAGCTATGTTGACTACAGGGATAATCAAGGTCTCCATTGTGTGCCCTGTCTTTGATGGCACTGATTACCCCTATTGGAAGAACAAGATGCGCATGTGTCTCGAAGCCATTGACTTCGACCTCTGGTATGTCATCAAGAATGGTGTTCCCAAGGTCGGTGAAGGTGCCACCGCTGCTGATGTCAAGAGGTTCATTCAACTCGATTCGACTGCCAAGAACATCATCTGTGGTCATCTGACCAAAGGACAGTACGATCGTGTGAGTGCACTGGAAACTGCGAAGCTAGTTTGGGACTGGCTCTCCAAGGTCGACAAGGGCGTCTCAACTCAGAGAGATTCAAGGATTGATGTTCTTTGCAACCTCTTCAACCGCTTTAAAATAAACGACAATGAGAATGTCGAGCTCACATTCGATCGCCTCACTGATATCACAAATGAGCTCCGAGCACTTGGCGCCACTGAAATCACCAAGCACGAAATCATCAAGAAGCTCCTGAGATCACTTGACAACTCATTCCACACTCTGGCCTTGATGATTCAAGAACATCCTGACTTCAAAACTCTCGATCCGTCTGACATACTTGAGAGCCTCAACACACATGAGTTTTAGTTATCTGAGAAGAGAGATATCTATGGCCCCAACTATGGCCGAACCCGGGCTTTGAAGGCAAAGGTTGTGTCCTCATCTGAAGAAGAGTCTGAATGCAGTTCTGGGGATCCTGAAGACATTGGAAGGAAGCTAGCTATGCTTGTGAAGAAATTCCAGAAGTTCTCCAAGAAGAAAGGTTTCAGAAAGTCTTCAATATCCAGCTCAAGAAATGATGAACCTTCTTCTCGTGACTACAAGAAGAGAACATGCCACAAATGCAAGAAACCTGGTCACTACATCTCTGAGTATCCTCAGTGGGAGAATGAGACCAAGATGAAGAAGAAGAGCAAAGAATATGATTCTGATGACGAGAAAAGAAGAAATCCTCAAAGTCTTCTTCAAAGTCTTCATCAAAGCCTTCATCATACAAGAAGAACTTATCAAGCAAGGCTCGTGTGTTTGTTGGCAAGGAGATGAATTTAGAGGAGTTTGCTTCTGAGGAGTCGTAGGAGGAGTCAGATTCAGGCGTGGCAAGCCTGGCTCTAGCTTCAGCCTATGTCGCCAAGTCCATCTTCAACACTAAAGACAATGACATCGTCGCCAACGCTGATGATGATGATGAGGATGACTCTACTCCTACCTACTACTTCATGGCACGTGGTGCCAAGGTAAACTCATGCGATGCTTAGTTTCAAACATCCAGTGAAGATGACTCTGAATGTGAATCTAAACCTAGCAACAAAACACTTGCTAAAATTGCAACAGAACAATAAAATGCTATGGAACACATTCAAAAGTTGCTTGACAAAAGCGATGACCTGTTGGACGTGGAAATGACTCGAACTCAGTCCTTAATTGAAGACATTAAAAATCTTCTTGTTAAGTACGAAGAACTTGAAAGTCATCATGAAACACTCTCAGCTACTCATGAGAAGCTTTCCTATGATTATCTTCAAAGGAAGCAAGAACTTGAGAACCTGAGAGCGTCTCATGAAGATCTTCAAAAGGAGAATGAATCACTTCACGCTCAACAGATCAGTACCACCCAGGAAGACTTTGAGCCACCATGTTTAAAATGTCATAAGCATGATAATGCTATCTCTGTTGCTGAATGTTCTATTGCTGCTACTGTTGCTATGTCTTCAACTTCTGATGTGGAAACTAACCCCTCTTCGTAGGATACCACTACTATTGCTGATGAGAATGCCAAGTTGAAGACATTGCTTGAAATAGGGATGTACAAAAGCCTCAAAGGGCATCAGACTCTTTGTGATGTCCTCAAGAAACAAATTCTGCACCAAAACCCTAGGAAAGAGGGTGTTGGGTTCGAGAGGAAAATGAATGTTGATGGTTCATACTGGAAGCCTGAGCAGTACCCCAAAACCACATGGGTTGCTGCAAAGGGTCCTTCAGTGAATCCATCTACCTTATCTGGCTTCACTTGTGCTGACCCTATTATCATTAATGAATCCTTTGATGCAAACTATAAACTGGTTAAGAATCAGAATGGTGAAGTGTTTGCCAGGTATATTGGTACTAACTGCAGGAATGGTCACCTCTGAAGAAGATCTAGGTTCCCAAAAGTTGTCTTGAGAAGCTTCCTGTGAATGTCATCATGACACCACCAGGGAAGAAGACAAAACCCAGACGAGAGGCTTCATATGGTCCAAAGGCTTCATATAGATAGTGGACTCATCATAGTCACCCTAACACCAATGTTTTGTAGGGAAACCATACTCAGACTTATGAAATTCAGCGTGTTTCATCACACCGCTATGTTCATAAGACCAAGAACTATTCTTCTTGTTCTTATGAGTATTATTCACCACCTGCAAGGCTATTTGATAGGGCTCCAAAGCCTAAATTCTCAGATGCTGCACTTAGACTCATTGCTTCTAAGCCACCCCTTAAGATGTGGGTGGTTAAGAAGAATTAACTCTCTTCTGCAGATAATGGTCTCCAGCCCAAAATAAAAAGCTTCCGAAGCTTATGCTGGGGACCTAAAACATCTTGTGGGACGCAAGATAAAATGCCAAAATGCCCTTACTATGTATTTCGTCCTAGGATTTCTTGACAAACATCCTATCTTCCTTAACCAGCATCTGAACTTTGTTAATATACTTGTTCGTCAAATGTTTATGCTTCACACTTCTCTTGGTGAAGCCTATCCCCCCAACTGCATTGTAGGGTACGACACCAAAGGCTTCTGAGTGGATCATGGACAGTGGGTGCACTAACCACATGACTGGTGATCGAAGTCTTCTTATGGATTCAACCCTACGTCCATCTGACAAAAGTCACATCACATTTGCTGACACTGGTAAAAGCAAGTTATTGGGCCTAGGTAGAGTTGCAATCTCAACGGATCAACACATGGATAAACTCATGCTCGTTGAATCCCTTGGTTTCAACTTAATGTATGTCTCAATGCTTTATGACCTGAACATGATTGTGATATTTGGAAAATATCGTTGCATTGTGCTTATGGAATCTGACAAATCTCTAGTCTTCAAAGGATATCGAAAGGACGATCTGTATATGGTAGAATTCTCCGCAGGACCACAGCTGGCCGGATGTATTCTAGCAAAAGCTTCAGAGTGCTGGCTCTGGCATCGAAGGCTAGGGCATGCTGGCATGAGGAACTTGCACACCCTCGCAAAGAAGAAGCATGTCATAGGCATCGAGGGAATCAAGTTCAAGAAGGATCATCTATGCAGTGCCTGCGAAGCTGGAAAGATGACTGGTGTCAAGCATCCCTCGAAGACAATCATGATGACGACACGTCCCTTCGAGCTGCTTCACATGGACTTATTTGGCCCTACTCACTACTCTACCCTTTCTACTACTGCGTGCCTCTATGGTTTCGTCATAGTTGATGATTACTCAAGATATACATCGGTGCACATAATTCTCTACACGACTGAAGTGCAGGATGTCTTCAGATGATTCTCCAATTGTGCCATGACTAACTATGGCATCCAGATCAAGCACATCAGAAGTGCCAACAGAACTGAATTCATGAACACCGTCCTCGACACTTATCTTGATACATTAGGCATCACACATGAGTTCTCAGCTCCATACACAACTCAGCAGAATGGCATCGTGGAGCGTAAGAACACAACCCTCATTGAGATGGCATGGATGATGCTTGATGAGTACAAGACCCCAAGGAAGTTCTGGCCTGAAGCTATTAATACTGCATTCCATGTCATCAACTATGTTTATCTTCACAAGTTCCTAAAGAATACATCATATGAGCTCCTGACTGGTAAGAAGCCAAAATGTCAGCTACTTCAGAGTATTCGGTGCTAGGTGGTGGATCAAAATTTGCACCGAAAGCACATGAAGGTTTTATGCTTCGCTACGGAAAGGATTCGCACTCCTACAGAGTCTTCAACCTCTTTCACTATAAAATGGTTGAAACTGTGGATGTGTGGTTCGATGAGACTAACGGTTCACAAAGAGAGCACCTGCCAAATTTGCTAGATGAAGCTACACCAAGTGAATCTATCAAGTGTATGGGTACTGGAGAAAACATATCGTTAGAGGCATGGGCTGCAGAGGAAATCATCATTTCTGCACCTAATCAGCCTGAAGACACTGCTTAGCCTGAAGCCAATGCTGAAGATGAAGACAATGATCAGCAAGAGCAAAATCTTTGTCCAGTCCATCCACGTGTTGCAAATGAAGTACAAATTGAGAAGATTATTGATAGCATCAATGCACCTAGACCACTCACTCGTTCAAGAGCAACACAACTTGCAAATTTGTGTGGGAACTTTGCCTTTGTCTCAATATCTGAACCTAAGAAAGTTGACGAAGCCTTCATGGAACCTGAATGGATTCAAGCTATGCAAGAAGAGCTTCAACAGTTCGAGCTGAACAGTGTATGGGAGCTCGTGAAGCGTCCTGATCCTCGCAAGCACAATATCATAGGCACAAAATGGATCTATTGCAACAAACAAGATGAGAATGGTCAATTTGTCAGAAACAAGGCTCATCTCGTTGCTCAAGGTTACACACAAGTTGAAGGGATTGTCTTCGATGAAACCTTCGCTCCGGTGGCTATGCTTGAAGCGATTCGCATACTGCTAGCCTATGCCAACCGCAACAACATTTTTCTGTATCAAATGGATGTCAAAAGTTCTTTCCTCAATGGAAAAATTGAAGAAGAAGTGTATGTTGCTCAACCACCTGGCTTTGAAGACCCAAAGCATCCTGACATGGTATACAAGCTCAACAAATCACTGTATGGCCTAAAACAAGCACCTCGAGCTTGGTATGACACACTCAAAGACTTCCTGAAGAGCGAAGGCTTCAAACCTGGTTCCCTAGATCCCACACTCTTCACGAAGACATATGATGGTGAATTGTTTGTATGCCAAATCTACGTGGATGACATTATCTTCGGCTGTACCGATAAGAGATACAGTGATGAATTTGGGCCTATAATGCAAGAGCAATATTAGATGTCAATGATGGGTGAGATGGAGTTCTTCCTTGGTCTTCAAATCCGTCAGCAGAGTAATGGCATCTTCATATCACAAGAAAAATGCCTCAAATATTGCCTGAAGAAGTTTGGAATGCAAGACTGCAAAGGGTACACAACGCCAATGCCAACCAAAAGTCATCTGGGCCCCGACAACAATGGTAAAGAGTTCGGCCAAAAGGTATACCGCTCCATGATTGGTTATTTACTCTACTTATGTGCATCTAGGCCAGATATAATGCTTAGCGTTTGCATGTGTGCCAATTCCAAGCGGCACCAAAGGAAACACATCACTTAGTTGTGAAGCGAATTCTTCGATATTTGGCTTACATCCCAACGCTAGGATTATGGGTTCCAAAGGGCTTAGAGTTTGATCTAGTTGGATTCTTAGATGCTGATTATGATGGTGACAAGGTTGATCGCAAGTCCACATCAGGCACATGTCACTTTCTTGGACGATCTCTTGTCTGTTGGTCTTCAAAGAAGCAGAACTGTGTATCTCTCTCCACTGCTAAATCCGAATACATTGTTGTTGGATCTTGTTGCGCTCAGTTTCTATGGATGAAGCGAACACTCAAGGACCACAACATCCACCTGAAGCATGTGCCACTCTACCGCGACAACGAAAGCGCCATCAAGATTGCCAACAATCCAGTTCAACACTCGAAGACAAAGCACATTCAGATCTGTCATCACTTTCTCAGAGATCATGTCATGAAGGAAGATATTGATATCATTCATGTTAACACTGAAGAGCAATTGGCAGATATCTTCACAAAGCCCTTGGATCAGACAAGGTTTTGCAAGTCGCGGTGTGAACTAAATATCTTAGAATCCTCAAATATCCCGTGACTGGACACACATCCTAAAGCTTATGCATGTTGATGACTTAGATGTGCAACACACGAAGTAACGTATATCTTCATTCAATGAAGACATACACTCTAAGTGTGAATACATTAACGCAGAATTTGACTTCGGAGCACCACGATAATTGTGCATCATAATACTTCCTATACGGTGGGTAACGCCACCACCAAAACTTTCTCGACGACTTTCTTTTGGCGTCATGATTGCATTAACTTCGCATTTGGTTGGTCTTCAACATTGATTGGTCTTCAAGGTTTATCGTTGCAATGTTGATTTGGTCCTTTTGATATATACATATATATATATATATGGTGTTCTGTCCTCTACATGATTCACTTATAGCTATGTCTTCAACCTTGCAATTTTCTAAACTAAGTGAATGTGATCGGACCCTAACCCCTTTTGTGCTTCTTCCACAAACTCTATCTATCTCATCATATGCATTCTGTTGAAATGTGTCAAATGTCTTCACTGCGTCATTGTCAGCTGAAGATACAGAGACACACATTTAAACCTGTTTTCAACGCTATATCTCATTTTCCTGAATACCGGAGAAGCCGGAATGACCTCCCGACAAACCAGGCGTGCGTGGCAACTTTCAAAGAGTTGCATGCACGCCATGTGTCCATCAGATGTGAACCACCAGGGGCACCTGCGTAATTGCGCTGTGCAACCCTTTACCTTATAAATACTCACCCCATGCGGTCATTATCTCCCCTTCCACCTTGCTCAAACCTTAGTGCCACCGCTAGCTTGCGTAGATGCCGGAGACGAAGTGCTTAGCTGTCGCGACTTCTTTGACGTCGTCGTCATGCCGACTGCAGACCTCGTTCTCTCCGCCGCCACCATAGGTGTCTTCCGCCGCCAAGTTAGGGCGCGGGAGATTGGACTGCTCAGCTTCCTTCTCTACCTCATCTAGCAGTTTGTCAATGGTAATTAAATCTCACTTTTTACTGTCTTTTTGATCCATAAAATCCATCGACTTCAACCAAAAGTGGCTTCTACACTTCAAACTCTGGATCAGTCCCTTTCTACATATCATATCATGCCAAAGGTATTCACTTATGCTTCATAACTAGTTATATTCTTCACTTGTACCTATTCATGTATTCGTACAAATCTAGAACCAACTGTCTTCAAATAAGTGAATGTCTTCGCACTCTGAGGTCAATGTCTTCAAACTGATTTATCTTCAAAATCTTCTAAGGATGCATATGACCTCTTCCCTTCCCTTGCATCTCTAATCATGTCACAGGTACATGTCCGTGGGAGAATCCCTAGGTTCTCATAGTCTGCATTCATTTGTAGATTTCTTGCAGCATCATATTCACTCTCCCAAAGCCAGTTCTTGCCTAACCAGTAGACAGAAGCCTTTCACCATTCTGAAGCCTATCTTCTTGAATATCATGGCCACTGAGAAGTCGGCCAGGAAAGGTGGCACGCAGCGCTGTGGCAATATAGCTCTAGATCTGCCTCCAGATCTGTATGAACTATACAAGACAGATCCTGAGGAGAATTACAACCAGCGCAAGACCCGGATCCAATGGATCCGAAGATATTGGGCAGAACAGTGGTTCAAGTACAAGTTTGTCACTGCCGAATACGCAGAGAAGAATGCCATCAAGCGCCCATGGGGTGATATTCTCTACAGGAATTTGCAGCCAAAGTCGAAGCCTGAAGCTATTGCTCAAGGTTTCTATCCTTGCATGGTCACAGGACCGCAACCTGAAAATGCCAACCCATCATCTTTGCTATGGTGTCATGACGACAATCTCTTCAAGCGCAACTATCAGTTTGCCAAGGAGTCAGCTATGAAGAACAGGAAGGAACCCAGACTTAACTACAACCCTGGTCCGTCTGCTCCAAGGCCGGATGGCACTAGTGACGCAAATCCCAATGTCATCGGCCCCTTCACAAGCTTCTATGGGCTCCTCTCCCACATTGCTGCTCAGAGGGCCACCATGGATCAATCTGCTAATGACGCTGACTCTGAAGAAGCACCAGGACCACCAAAGTAGAAGATGAAACCAAAGGCTTCTAAACCCTCTGCTGCACCAACTACTTCAATTGTGAAACCATTGGCCACTCCACATCCTGAACCCAGTGTGCAGTCTTAAGACATGTCTCGCGTATCCAAGAGGACCAAGAAGACCAAGAAAGTTTCTGGGCATGACTTGACTCCGGCTGCCGTTCTGCGCAATGATGAAGACACCATTGATCTATCCAGCGATGAAGATCTCTGTAACACCCACAATGCGGCTATATCTCCCACGTGTCGAGGCACTACTTAGAGGCATAGCCGCATGGTGGGTCTGTTGCAAGAGGGGTAATCTTTACACATCCCATGTACTGAATAAGAAAGGGATAAAGAGTCGGCTTACAATCGCCACTTCACACAATACATAAATACTCATACATCATCTGGAATACAATCAAGGTCTGACTGGGCTCAAATGCTAGATCCCTGATCATCCCAACTGGGCTCCTCTACTGATCATCCGGAAAAGAAACATAGTAATGGCCTGAATCCTCGTCGAACTCCCACTTGAGTTCGGTAGCGTCCCCTGCACTGGCATCATCGGCACTTGCATCTGTTTGGAAGTATCTGTGAGTCACGGAGACTTAGCAATCTCACACCCTCGCGATCAAAACTATTTAAGCTTATGGGTAGGAAACGCTAGTGAGGTGGAGCTGCAGCAAGCACTAGCATATATGGTGGCTAACATACGCAAAAGAGAGAGAGAAGAGAAGCAAAGCACGTGCGAGAAGATAATAATGATCAAGAAGTGATCCTGAAGCTACTTACGTTCAAGCATAACACGAGACCGTGTTCTCTTCCCAGACTCCACCGAAAAGAGACCATAAAGGCTACACACGCGATTGATTCATTTTAATTAAGTTAAGTGTCAAGTTCTCTACAACCGGACATTAACAAATTTCCATCTGCCCATAACCGCGGGCATGACTTTCAAAAGTTCAAAACCATGTAGGGGTGTCCCAACTTAGCCCATCACAGGCTCTCGTGGTCAACGAAGGATATTCCTTCTCCCGGGAAGACCCGATCAGTCTCGGAATCTTGGTTACAAGACATTTCGACAATGGTAAAACAAGACCAGCAAAGCCACCCGATGTGCCGACAAATCCCGATAGGTGTCGCACGTATCTTGTTCTCAGGGCAACACCGGATGAGACAGGCTACGAGTAAAACCAACCCTCGAGTTTCCCCGAGGTGGCCCCGCAGGCGGCTCAGTTCGGACCAATACTTAGAGGAGCACTGGCCTGGGGGGTTTAAAATAAAGATGGCCCTTGAGTCTATAGAACCCAGGGGAAGGTATATGGTGGTAGGTAGGCAAATGGTAAAACCAAGGTTGGGCCTTGCTGGAGGAGTTTTACTCAAAGCGGACTGTTAAGGGGTTCCCATAACACCCAACCGCGTAAGGAACACAAAATCAAGGAACATAACACCGGTATGACGGAAACTAGGGCAGTAAGAGTGGAACAAAACACCATGCAAAAGGCCGAGCCTTCCACCCTTTACCAAGTATATAGATACATTAGAGTAAATAAGAGATAATAATGATATCCCAACAATATCCATGTTCCAACATGGAACAAACTTCATCTTCACCTGCAACTAGCAACGCTATAAGAGGGGCTGAGCAAAAGTGGTAACATAGGCAAACAACAGTTTGCTAGGAAAGGTGGGTTAGAGGATTTACATGGCAATATGGGAGGCATGATATAGCAAGTGGTAGGTAGCGTGGCATAGCAATAGAGCGAACAACTAGCAAGCAAAGCTAGAAGTGATTTCGCGGGTATGGTCATCTTGCCTGCAAATTTCTCAGAGTTGCCGAAAGCTTGATCCTAGTTAGTGTACTCTACAGGTTCCTCGATCACGTACTCGTCTCCCGGCTCTACCCAAGGCAAGAACACAAGCAAATGACCAACAATCAATCACGGTGCAATGCACAGACAACATGATGCAAAACATGGCATGATATGCAAGACATGATATGCAATGCATATGCGTGCTCCAGAAGGGAAATATTGATCAAGGCATCAACTTGGCAAACCAAGTGTGCTGCTGGAAAGATGGGATGATTTCGGTCGAAATCGATATAAAGATCACCGGAATCGGATGCACGGTTTGCAAATGGCAAGCAAAACAAGAATGGCACAATTCTGCGATTTACAGCACGATGCCTACTAGAATGCAACAAGAAACTAAGCTACTGCACTCCAACATAGCAACAAAGCATGTGGCAGTGATGGACTCAAGATGCTTGACAAAACATGAACACTGAGCTACGGCTAAATCACAAAAGAACATGTTCAAATAAGCATGGCAAAAGTGCAAAAGATATCGGCTTCACAAACTTAGTGAAAATACTAACATGCCAGGAATAACATCAGGAAGCCATGTTTAGAGCTAGCAAGCAAAATGCTACAGGAACATATCATAGCAAACAAAAGCATGGAATGAATATAATAAATCCATAAAACAAAAGTCCCTTACTGATCATGAGCCAAAAAGGCACAAAAGATATGATGGCGCCCATGTAAACATAGCAAGTTTTATTAACAGTTTCAGACTTAGCAGGAAACTGAGCATGGCATAAACAAAATTATGAAGGCATCTTTGCGAGCTCAAATAACTCACCACAAGGCATTGCATGGCAAGATAAGCGTGCTAACAGCAAGAAGACGTGTTCATGAAGCTAACCATCGCAAGTTCAAGTTCATAGCATGCATAGATCACTAACAACAACCATGGCAAAATTTATTAACATGTAGACAATCTGCCAGGAACATCTTATAGCAAATGTAGAGCAAGATTAAGACATGCTAGGGCACTCCATAATTGCAAACAGGGGCATGGATGGATAGAGAATAACCATATGTTCAAAACACCCTTACTGAAGATACTCAAAAAAGCATGGATCTCACTATAGCATCTAGTTTACAAGGCATAAAAATAACAGCAGAACAAGGACTTAGCAAAAACCTAAGTCCCTGAAAACAGCAATATCATGAAGGCTACTTTGCATGCTTGTGCTAGTCACCACATTGATCACAAAAATACATGTCAAGCACCTCTGTAAAGATGGCATGGCATAGATCAAAACACATGTAGAGCTCATGCCCATATGAAGCACTCATCAAATGTGGCAAAAATGACAAATCACCCTAAACTGATAAGTAGCAGTAGTAAACATTTTATAGCACTCTTGCATCAATGATTAGGGCATCAATCTGTACTCAAACAAGCATGCCACAATGGAATGAAATGAAGAGCATCTCCCAGTGAACATTTTGATATATCATGCGCATGAAACGGAGATACGGTCATGGAGTTATGATGCAATGAACAGGGGCGTAAAATTTAACAGGGGAAAAGACTTAGAGAAAAAAACGACCTCTCAGTTAGATCTAGGGTTCGGCGGGAAAAATGAGGATGGCGGGGTTCATCACCGCGGTGGCCGGAGGACGGCCGAAGTTGGTCGGGGATGGTCGGAGTCGGCGGATCTGGCCGGCCACTTGCCTGATCCGGCCGGAGGTGGGGTCGGCGGCGAGGTGGGGCGAGGCGCCGGTGCGTGGCGAGGTCGGTGGCGAGCGCCGGTGCGGTGGTGCGCCGGCAAGGTGGAGCGACGAGAGGCGGCAGCGGACGCAAAGAGCCGCGGCGGCGGAGGGAGGAGGCGCAGGCGCATGGGGCGGCGGAGTCGGGCTCGGCGGGCCCACCGTGGGCTCGTGGGCCGCGGTGGCGGCGGGTGGCGGCGTGCCATGTGACGGCACGGCACTGGTTGGGCGGCGGTGGCGGACGCGTCCGGCTACGCCCAGACGTGTCAGGCGGCGCGAGGAGAGGGAGAGCTAGGGTTTCGTCCGCGAAAAATCAGGGAGGGGCACATATTTATAGCTAGGAGGTAGGATTGTCCAAATGGAGTGTAGTTTTCGCCCACACGATCGTGATCTGACGACAAAGGACATGGGTTATTGGGCCGTTTTGGAGGGGTGTTGGGCTGCAACACAAAAGAGGCTTTCGCGGTTCCCCGGTTAACCGTTGGAGTATTAAACAGACTCCAAATGACATGAAATTTGACAGGAGGTCTACCGGTGGTGTACCAAGGCCACTTGGCAAATATCGGTCCATTCCGGGAATGTTTAACACCCGCTCACGAAAAGAGACAAAAGGGGTACGCCGATGCACGTAGGAGTGTCGGATTGCAAAATGGACAACGGGGAAAATGCTCGGATGCATGAAACGAACATGTATGCAAATGCGATGCACATGATGACATGATACGAAATGCATGACATGAACAAAATGCAAAATGAAGACAAAACCCAACCACGAAGGGAAATCTCATAACTTAAAGCCGAAAATGGCAGAGTCGGAGTTACAATTATGGCAAGTTACATCCGGGGTGTTATAATCTTGGTGATGAAGCTCTAGAAATGCTGATGAAGAGCAAGAAAGAGGCGGAGATCTTCAATGATCTTCCCCTCTTTGATATTGATATATTGAACAACTTCATCGATGAATGGTTTGATGACTAGAGCATCAGTATTGATGACCTTCAGCTACCCGTGGACATCAGTGTCGCATTCCATGGAGCCATTGGCAATGAATTGGCCTTGGCTCAGAAAATCGTCGAGCTCAAGAACAAGATTGATCATGAGAAGGCGCATTTCAAGAAGCACATGTCCAAGCTTGGTGTGGTTGATGTGCAATTCTTCAAGAAGATGCTGCATGATCTCAAGGCGGAGTTCCACAAGAAGCGTGAAGAAGCCAAAGGCTCTCGAGAGCGCATGAAGTATTATGCACAGAAATGTGTCCAAGCACACAACGAAGCTGAAAAAAGAAAGGCTCTTGGGCGTCCTGGCATCGACCCCAAGATGGCTGCCAAGCAAAAGAAGAAGTCTGCTGCGGCCCAATCCGAAGCACAAAGGCAGGAAGAACCTCGCATTGTCTTCCCTGCCAGTATGACTGGCTCGAAGCCAAAGGTCCCCTCAGCAGCTTCATAAATGAAGAAGACACGACAGGCTGAAGCCGGTGCCAGGAAGAGGAAGCACAAGGATACATCTGATAATGCTCCCTCCAAAAATAAATTGAAGAGAAAGGCTTCAGAGTCTTCAAAGAAAGAGCGTGTTGTTGCCTCAGAGCCCCTCACCGTTGAACCTATCTCCGTCACTCTTCCTACTTCAACCAACCAAGAGCGTCGACTTGTGATCGATCCATGAGCCTGCTTCCACAGAGGATCATGCAAGTGAAGAAGTTCTAGCTGTTGACCCCAACACAGCTGAAGACATTGGTCATGAAGACAATGTGCATGATGATGTAGTCCTTCCTCAGCTCTAGCTCCAGTCGGTATAACCGCCTGCTCTCACAAGTAGTGAACTCATTAGCATTGGTCTTCCACTGACGCCAATTGCTCAAGATGACTCATGGGCGGAGCGAAAACAACAAGAAACCCTTGTGCAAGATGAGACACCAAGAACACCACCACCTCAAGTCAGCACTCCGGTGCTTGACGGCGACAATTACATGGAACAGACCACTCCATCCCCAAAGGCGTCGCCAGCATTTCGCATGCTTCGCGAGGGCCTCCGGCCACAGGTCTCCATGTCCACCATTCCAGAAGGAGAAGCGCAACACACTAGCTCAGTAGCACGTCAAGTGTTTCCTGAAGCCACTCCTTCTGTGACTGCCTCAGAGTCGGAAGCCAAGAATGATGAAGACATTTTGGCTACATCAGTCGAAGAAGAAAGAGAAGAAGAAAGAGTAGCCACACCCCCAGCAAGTGATCAAGTCATTCTCGAGGAGAATGTGATTGTGCCTGATCCTCCATTCATTGAACAGATGGAGGTTGAAAACCCTGAGGCTGCCACCAACAACGCCACTGGAGCCAATGACTCTGTCATGGCTGAAGACAATGTGGAGCCTGAAGCTACTTTGAATGCTAAAGCCACTGTGACACCAATAAACTCTGATGGTGTTGTTCCTGCAAGGCCCCATACCATGGAACGTGCGTTCAATCGCGAAGGTGAGCTCGTCACAGTCACATGACTTGTTATGGCTCCACCCACTGCTCCTGGACCATAGTACGATTATCATGCGGAGCAAAGGCCTCAAGTTCGGAAGCCCAAGCCACGTCTGCCGAGGCTTCCCACTGTTGTCACTACTCAGGGCTCCTTCAGTGTTCTCAGCTTCAGGGAGCACAACACTTTCTTTGACAGCACCAAGAATCAATACTCGAAGCCCAAAATCTCCTCTGATAGATTTTGGAGCCACCAGCAGCGAAGCTACTACTCATGCATCATGTATAATCAAGACTGTATCTTTCCACACATGCGTCTAGATTGTGAAGCTATTGCTGGGCTGCCATGTCTTGAGGAAGCTCTTGACTGCTTTAGGGATATTGGACATTTTCCCTTTGTAACGGACAAGGAACATTGGAATGAATAGCTACTGATGTAGTTCTATGCCACACTCCATATTCGAGGCTACAACCAGGATCCAAAGACTTGGATCCTTGAGTGGATGACAGGTGATGTGCATCATGAAGCCAAAGCTCAAGACATCATCAAGCTTACTTCCCTGCCCACTCGAGGTGAGTTATATGAACTTGGTTGTCAGCGTCATAGAGATGAGTTGCAGAGGATTTTTCAGAGGCCTGAGCCAAATATGAGCCGGATGCTTAGCATGATGAATCCATTGCCTCAAGACGCTGAATACCCAAAGGAGTTCTTTGTGAAGGACCTTGAGGCGTACTCTATGGATCATCAAGGGACATTCTTCTGAAGCTAAACTTGAAGGCGCCATGAAGATTTTGGTTTTCTATATCATGAATGGCATTAGGTTCAACACACAAGATTTCTTCATCAGACAATGTCAGGGGAAACGACACCTACGGGATCACGAGGAATCCCTTTTTGCTACGGTTGGCAGGCGCGGGGCTGTGGAAAGAGGAGGATTGAGAGATTAACATGGGGGATTATCCAAGTTCGGGACGCAAGTGATGCATAATACCCTACTCCTGCTGGTTTCTATTTATCTGGTGTTCTTGGACTAGCTACAAGGCATGCAGGGTCCAAAAAATCCGAATCCTCTCTCAGTACGCCGCGGGCCTCCTTTTATAGTCAAAGGGGCTGCCACACTAGCACACAGGAGGTGGAAAGCTATACAGTAGTCGAGTCTATATCCTGGCACCGTAGGACAAATGCATTTAATGTGCTGCCAACATGCCCTTCTTGGTTTATCGGGGACGGCAAGGAAGCTCGTCCCAGCTGTCGCCGCCTCGCCTGGCTTCGACGCGTGTCCGAACTGACAAGGCGTGTAGCGCCACACTGTCTGGCTGCTGATTTGGTGCGGTGTCAGAGTCTTCATGAAGATCTGCATGCCACCATGCAGGTGCTTGCCGAGTCGGCCTAGAGGTCGCACGTCGCCACGCAGGCACCTGCCTAGCTGGTGGGCTGGCAACTGCATGGGAACGGTGGTGGAGTCTTGGCAGATGTGCACCTGGCTGTAGCCCCGTGGTTGTTTTCAGCAAGAGTCTTGCCGGGGCCCCGGCAAGGGTCTTGCCGTGGCATCATGGTCGTCCCCGGCAACGGTCTTGCCAGGGGTCACGTGGGTATCCTTGGCAAGGATCTTGCCGAGGATCCTCATCTTCTGGTTATCATCTAGTCTTGCGTGCTTTTGGTCTCCACAAAGATCTGCATGCCACCATGGAGGTGCCTCCCGAGCCTCGGTTCCAAAGTGGTTGATGGTGTTGGAACTCTTGGGCTCAAGGGTGGCGGCTCTGCTGGTGTTGGGCAAGTTGCCCCGGCAAAGTTCTTGCTGGGGCTGTGGAGGCCGCCCCGGCAAGGGCCTTGACGGGGGGGCTCACCTCGCCCTTCTGCTCTTCATGTTTCTAGCTTGGCGTTGCTCTGGTTGTCTTGTGGCTTTGCTTCCTTCCTCTGCCCCGCTAGGTGTGGCAGCAGGAGCAGCTCCAACTGCCCGCGCACGGGTAAAGGGGTACAAAATAGGACCCCTCCTTTTGTGCACCGACAGGAGCCCCCGGGCCTGGGCCATACATAAGCGCAACGTGTTGTTGGGCTAGGCCCAAAACGGTGGGCGGGCATGTGGGGCCGAGTTGTACTGCTGTAACTCCCTCACCCGTTGCACTTCCCCACGACCCACGTTGAATGCGCGACGCGGGGGTCGTGCGTGATGTGGGGATCATGCACGGGGCGGTTGCTTCCCTCTTGTGTCACATCATAGTAAATGGTAAAGAGGTGGCCCGCGCCTTCCGCATAAAAGGGAGGAAAAAACCACAGGCGCGCTGCTCATTTACCCTCTGCGCCTCTTCCAATCTCGGAACCGCTGTCCCTCACTTATTCCTCAGGCGAAAGAATCAAAGTTCTCGCCTCTACTTGTTGCCGCTGCGCCCCCATTGCTCTTGATCCTTCACCCCCTCCCAGCTGCCATGGCGCCCAAAACCAGCAGGGGAAAGGGAGCGGCCAAGGATGTCGGGGAGAAGGAGGCGCCGGAGAGCGAGTCAGCGGCGCGGCGGACGCATCTCGCCTACTTCCCGTCGATGGTCGATGCGGTTCACCTCAAGAACTTCTTCTTGCCCCTGTGGGGGAGGAAGACAACGGGACACCCTGCCACGCGCGTCGTCCCCGCCGATTTTGCTGAGGATGGCCAAAATCCGTACCCCTTCTTTGTCGATTTCTTCTCTTGGGGGCTCTGCCCCCTTTCTCTGACTTCTTCAACGCCGTCATGGACACCTACGGCTTCCATATTTTGGATCTCACACCGAACGCAGTGGTGTGCATGGCTCTCTTCGCCCACCTCTGCGAGGGCTTTGCCGGGGTGCTCCCTAGCACGACACTGTTCCGCCACTACTTCTTTCCTCGCCTCCAACCCGGGGGCGCTATCTCCGGGAGCATCGCCTGGATCCCGAGGACCCAGTAGAAAGGCACGTACCAGGACGGTGCCCAGAAGGAGAGGTGGGAGGAGTGGCAGGGCCCGTGGTGCTGGATCAAGGACAAGGACCCGCAGGAGTTTCGTCGGGTTCATTAGAGCCCGCCGACCCGTCGCCCGGACTGGAGCGACCTCGACGCCAATGACAAGAAGCTCTCGATCACCGCCACCACCAGGATCCATCACCTCACCATGGCCGGGCTCACCCTCAAGATAATCGGGGCAGAATTCATCCATCGCCGAATCGCCCCATTGCACAACAAGGGGAGGCCGACCTCGAACTTCAAGAATGTGGCTGATGTCATGAGGCTCCGCCCTAGCCTGAAGCATAACTTCACGGTGATGGGGCATGCACATTTCTGTCAAAGGCTCGTTCAGCTCGACGTGGGCAGCGACGGCACGACTGAGAGGACCGGCAGGGCTGCGAAGGCTGGCAAGGCCATCAAGGGGCCCCTGTTTATGTTGCCGGTGGGAGTGGTCCCGCTGAGCAACAACTCTCGCCAGTCCGCCATCATTGCCATGATGTCGGACTTCAACGCACATGGCCTTGACCAGGCCTGGGCCAAGCCGCCAGTGGAGAGGGTGCAGGAGTTCTTTGACACCTTATCCTCTGTGTTCTCGCTCCTGCTCTCTTTTACTGCATTAAGACAACAATGTTTTAAACTGTTGTGTGTTGCGGTAGTTGAACCCTTATCCTCTGCATGACCTGTCATTGCCACAGTAACTAGATGAAACCCACTAGCATGTGTAGGAGTTGATTGAGCCATGTATGTGTTTCCTACCTTGCTATGCCTGCAATGCTTAGAGTTGTGTCAGGTCTGGTTCATCTGGGTGATGGGCTAGAGTGAAATGATTACGTCGGTAATGTGAGGGATGTTTTGAACATGATTTGGTAAAGGTATCGATGAGAGGCCATGTAGGAGTACATGGTGGGTTGTTTCATTGAGGCCATCCCTAAGAACTGAGATCTGTATGCGTGATTTAAGATTCAGCTACTACCACACATTGGGCCCTGAAATATGACCCCGCTCGACTTACTGACCCCTCTCGTCCTCTATCCAGGAGTTGCAACTAGTTTCTGGTGTTTATAGGTTACGTGTTGGCGGCCGTGCGTAGCGCTGACCCCAAGGGTGTGCTATGATGTGGTAGATACACCGTGGCACAGTGTACCGAGTCGCCCGTTTGGTGTCTCGGGAACCCTGCACACATCATTTGGGGCCGTTGAGGACACTCCGGTCGGATTTCCTTGCGTATGGAACCCGAATAGGCGATAAACCTGGACTAGAGACTTGTGTGGTTAGTCAGGTCGTGGTCTACACCCACGTCGGCTTTCTCTTGAAGTCTACCGAGCACATGTCGTGTGCAGACGCTAAGTGGTGGAAACATGTGTGATGAAGTACACCCCTGCAGGGTATAAAACTATTCGAATGGACGCGTCCGCAGTAAAGGACTACTTGGTTGCCTATACAGTTCATAGACAAGTTAATGGTTACTACTAAAAGACTCAAAATAAGTGTGAGTACCGAGGATGGCCCTCTCGTAGGATGACGAGGGAGGATCCACGATGGAGTATTGTGTTGGTGATTAGTGGACTCGTGTGTGAAAACTATTTTACTAGTGGTGTCTTGTAGGATAGCTTAGCCAAGAGTCAAAGCTGGCTTGCTGCAATAACTCCACCACCTTCTTGAGAATGAGCATGTATAGTAGGATCTGTTGTAAGACTTGCTAAGTACCTTTGTACTCATGTTGCTTTAATTACTGTTTTCAGACGACAACACCGCCCCCTGTGACGGGTTTTACGTACACCTCGACGTCGATGAGTAACTTGCCACCCAGGTGGTGATCTGGCCATGGAGGGCCCTATGTAGATAGACAGGCTTCGTCAAGCCTTCTTTCTTTCTAGTGTCTGTTCTCAGACTTATTTGCTTCCGCATGTGCTTGTATGCTTGTATGACTTGAGTGTTGGGTCATGTGACCCCTACCTGTATGAACATGTTATGTATGGCTCTCCGGAGCCTTTAAATAAAGTACTTGAGTTGTAGAGTTTTGTTGTGATGCCATGTTGTATTTACACATATCGAGCATATTGTGTGTATGATTGAAATGCTTGGTATGTGTGGGGTCCGACAATCTAGTTGTTTATCCTTGGAAGCCTCTCTTATGGGGAAATGTAGTCTAGTGCCTCCTTGGGCAATAGTAGTCCGCTACAGCCCGGTTCACCGGAGTCCTGCTAGCCCAGCACTACTGCTCAGGACACTTTACTGGCCGGCATGTGTTTCACTGCGTTCCTGTGTCTATCCCTTCGAGGAAATGTCACGCGGTGACATCCGGAATCCTGCCTAGCCTGCTACAGCCCGGGTTCCCCAGAGTCCTGTTAGCCCAGTGCTATAGCCCAGATTCACACGCTGTTGACCGACATGCTCGATGTGATTCATGTATGCCTGTCCCCATAGGTTTGTGCCGCTCTGGGTTCACGACTAGCCATGTCGGCCCGGGTTTTCTGTCATATGGATGCTAGCGACACTATCATATACGTGAGCCAAAAGGCGCAAATGGTCCCAGGCCATGGTAAGGCGACACCCGTGGGAATACCGTGCGTGAGGCCGCAAAGTGATATGAGGTGTTACCAGCTAGATCGATGTGACTTGGAATCGGGGTCCTGACACACGCCCCGCAATGCGGCTTAACCACCCTAGGGGCTGTATATCTTTATCATTTCTTTTCTCTTTTGGGGCCTAACTCTCTGGAAGCCCTTTCCGGTAGTATGATTGCCGGACACATTACGGGAAGGAACAACCAAGGCGACAAGAAGCCGGGATGTACACGGTAACCCCCAGGTGGTCTCTACTAATAATACCCGCTTTCTACTATCCATACGCAGCTTGCCCTTGGATAGGACATTTCGAATAGTCCTACTTTCTGCTTATTGCACTACGTGTACCAGTACGCTTCGACGTATTATTTAAATAACAATGCATAGCATTAGTCTATTATTGCATTATTCATTCTTTTTTCCCTTATGTCCATTTTCGACAATCCGAACCCGTAAATTCGGGTATGTTCAGTACGCCAGGGGCTTTCGTTTACCCCACAATACGGCGCTAGAAGTCCGAACACTTTCGACAGTACGCCACCCCGAACTTATAGAATTATATGCATCAGCTCCGAATCATGTCTTGGGTCAATAGTTGGGTTTGCCCGGCTCCCATGCTTTGGTACCTTACGTTCCGCTATATCGGCTAAGGTAGCGGTGGGAGAACTACTGCGATTGTATCCCGGTTCTTCCAGACAAGCACCTTAGTAGAGAAAACCGAAAACTGACTGTCATGATAAGGCGAGAGACTGGTCACTGTTCGAGAGGTCTCAAGTCCCGAAAGACTTTTTCCGCTTCGGGCGAGGAGTCAGCTTTGTCCAGCTTACGCGTGTATAGCGCCCCAAATTCGGCCTTCCGAATACCAGGGGCTTTGCCAAAATTTAAAATTGTAGACCTCTGTGGCTAAGTGAGAGTGATAAAGCATTATAGTCCGATTGCCTGGTTCGTTGCGCTGAACACCTCCCTTGAAGGACCCAAAATTGGGGTAAAGAGTGCTCAGGTTTATGCCGAACACCCCAGTACTAGTTACATCGGGGCAGAGCCGACGACTGGCCAACTCTCAGATTTTATAAACGGCCGCACAGAAGGTAATATTTTAAATTAAAAAAGCGTCGCATGGTGCAAATGAACTCGTTTCATATTACAGGATCACATGAGCATGTTCATTCAAAAATTACATCCTTGGCACACTCATCCTCCACAAGGCTGGAACCCTTCAGGACACTCTCATAGTACATCTCGGGGCAGCGATGCTCCTTGCCCTCCGGCGGCCCCTCCTTCACCAGCTTCACAGTGTCCAGCTTCGCCCAGTGCACTTTCGCCCGGGCAAAAGCCCTGCACGCACCCTCGATGTAGATGGACTACTTTATAACTTCAAGCCGTGGGCAGGCATCCACCAGCCGCCTCACCAGACCGAAGTAGCTACCGGGCAGGGGCTCGCCAGACCACATCCGGACTATAAGGCCCCTCATGGCTTGTTCGGCCGCCTTGTGAAGCTCGACCAACTGCTTTAGCTGGTCACTCAAGGGCACGGGGGGTTCGGTCCTAGTATACTGAGACCAGAACAACTTCTCGGTCGAGCTCCCCTCCTCAGCTCGGCAAAACTCTGCGGCATCCAGTACACTGCGGGGAAGATCTGCAAACGCTCCTGGAGAGCTCTGATCTCGGGTATGTAGGATCAAAAGTATGTCTAGAGGGGGGTGATTAGACTACTTGACCAAATAAAAACTTAACCTTTTCCCAATTTTAGTTCTTGGCAGATTTTAGCTATTGTAGGACAAGTCAAGCAATCATCACACAATTCAAGCAAGCATGCAAAGAGTATATTGGCAGCGGAAAGTAAAGCATGCAACTTGCAAGAATGTAAAGGGAAGGGTTTGGAGAATTCAAACGCAATTGGAGACACGGATGTTTTTCCCGTGGTTCAGATAGGTGGTGCTATCCTACATCCACGTTGATGGAGACTTCAACCCATGAAGGGTAACGGTTGCGCGAGTCCACGGAGGGCTCCACCCACGAAGGGTAATGGTTGCACGAGTCCACAGAGGGCTCCACCCACGAAGGTTCCACGAAGAAGCAACCACCCACGAAGGGTCCACGAAGAAGCAACCTTGTCTATCCCACCATGGCCATCGCCCATGAAGGACTTGCCTCACTAGCGGTAGATCTTCACGAAGTAGGCGATCTCCTTGCCCTTACAAACTCCTTGGTTCAACTCCACAATCTTGTCGGAGGCTCCCAAGTGACACCTAGCCAATCTAGGAGACACCACTCTCCAAGAAGTAACAAATGTTGTGTAGGTAATGAACTCCTTGCTCTTGTGCTTCAAATGATAGTCTCCCCAACACTCAACTCTCTCTCATAGGATTTGGATTTTGTGGAAAGAAGATTTGAGTGGAAAGCAACTTGGGGAAGGCTAGAGATCAAGATTCATATGGTAGGAATGGAATATCTTGGTCTCAACACATGAGTAGGTGGTTCTCTCTCAGAACATATGAGTTGGAATTGTTATGTGTTTTGATGGCTCTCTCCTCGAATGAAGAGGAGGTGGAGGGGTATATATAGCCTCCACACAAAATCCAACCGTTACACACAGTTTTCTAATCTCGGTGGGACCGAATCAACAAACTCGGTCGGACCGAAAAGGTAAACCTAGTGACCGTTAGAGATTTTCGGTGGGACTGACATGCAACTCGGTAGGACCGATATGGTTAGGGTTTGGGCATAACGTAATCTTGGTGAGACCGATTACACAAACTCGGTGAGACCGAGTTTGGTAATAAGCTAACCAGAGAGTTAGTCAGGTAAACTCGGTGGGACCGATTTGCTCTTTCGGTGAGACCGAAAAGTTACAAAAGGGAAACATAGAGTTTACATTGCAATCTCGGTGGGACCGATTCGCTCTTTCAGTGAGACCGAAAAGTTACGAAAGGGAAACAGAGAGTTTGCAATCCCATCTCGGTGAGACCGAGATCCCTATCGGTAGAACCGAATTGCTAGGGTTTGGTAGTGGCTTATGACAAGTGAAACTCGGTGGCGCCGGATAGAAAGAATCGGTAGGACCGAGTTTGGCTTAGGGTTTAGGTCATATGTGGATATTGGAAAGTAGTTGAGGGTTTTGGAGCATATCACTAAGCACATGAAGCAAGAGGCTCATTAAGCAACACCTCATCCCTCCTTGATAGTATTGGCTTTTCCTAAAGACTCAATGTGATCTTGGATCACTAAAATATAAAATGAAGAGTCTTGAGCTTTTGAGCTTGAGCCAATCCTTTGTCCTTAGCATTTTGAGGGTTCCACTTTCACATCCATGCCATGCCAATCATTGAGCTTTCCTGAAATAGTCATCTTGGAATAGCATTAGCTCAATGAGCTATATGTTGTTATGAATTACCAAAACCAACTAGGGATAGTTGCACTTTCAATCTCCCCCTTTTTGGTAATTGATGACAACATATAGATCAAAGCTTCGACAAATGATAATAAGCATGAAATATATCGTCGCTTTGAGAAGTATGTGACAAGTAAGAGCTCCCTCTAAATTTGTGCATATTTAAAATTTGCTTTGGATTGCAAATGCACAAAGAGTTAGAGTCATGGGTTACTCTTCCATGTCACATACATCTTGGTGGAGCGCTTAAAATGATAAGAATGAAATACATGCACTCATCACCAAGAATAGTGAATGATCACATAAGATAGATAAGATGATAATATTAAGCAAACATTAAGTGTAGCTTATTATCAAACACATGATCATCAATGTCTCACGAGCAATGACATAGTATCTCACACAAAAGCAAACAAAGTTCGAAAAACCACCAAATAAAACAAGAGAGAATAAAAGCAACACTCTCTCTCGAAGCCTATGATCTATACATTTTCTCCCCCTTTGGCAACAAGTTACCAAAAAGTTCCTAGAAAATGCATAGTGCTAAGTCGACACTCAGGCTTGATCTTCAGGTGGTGGTGGAGTCCGGAGCACTCCAAGGACGAAGCCTTCTGTAGACGTGGTCGGAGTCGAGGCTGAAGTGGACGCTGGAGCTGGTGGAACTGAGGCTGTAGCTGGTGCAGACGTGGTGGCTCTAGGGTCAGCAACTGGCACTGCAGACGACCTCAGACCTCGTGGCACTCTGGCAAAGGCATCAGTTGTAGTCTTGCCTCTCCTCTCCTACATGTCATCCTGGAGCTGCTCCACTGCAGTCTGAATCTCTGTCACTTTGACATCCAAGTCATAGAACTTTTGTTCCATGATCCTCTCTAAGCTTGCCTGGTTCTGAGTTAGGGTGGCTAGTCCTTGCTCAATCCGCAGGGTGGATGCAATCAAGTAACCAAGCTGCTCTTGTTTGGTTTTCAGGAAATATTCAGATGCCTCCTCTTGAGTAGGCATCTTGGCAGCTTTCTCCTTCCTTGCCTTCTCCTTCTTTGCTTGTGCTTGTGCAGATGATGGTTCATTCTCATTCATGACAACTTGATTATCCTCAAAGTCTGGATGGATGGGCAGGTGTTCCTTGTCCAATAAGTATATGCCTGTGCCCATCTTTGAGTTGATCAACTCCTGAATCTGAAGGGCATAACCACAGCTCCTCTTCTGATCTGCTGCAGTCCTCTTGATAGTCTCTACTATGAGGCTCATGACCTTGAATTTCTGAGGTACATCAAATACATGAAGTAAATTGATTGCATGGCCTCTGATCATCTTGTGATCACCTGACTTGGGCAAGAGAGTGTGCCTCAAAATCCAATTAATAGTTGGCAGCCCTGACAGAGGATAATGCACTGAGCCAAATTTGAAAGTTTCAAGAGCTTCATTTGGAATTTCCTTGTACATATTGGACATAGAGTTGTGGTCCATCTTCTTCTTGGCATAGATATCCAAGTCATCCTCATGCTCCTCTGGGGCATTGATGAGCTGTGCCCACTCAGCAACAGTAGATTGGTACCTCGTACCTTCAGACATCCATGTGATCTTTCCATCTGGGTAGAAATGTGTTGTGGAGTAGAATTGCATAATGAGTTCCTCGTTCCACTTTGTGAGCTTCTGCCCAACAAAGTCCTCTACTCCACATGCCTTGAAGCTGTCCTGCACTCCAGGGTAGTACTCTTCGTTGTCCTTGATGTATTGCCAATCAACCCATCTCATATCATAGACAATTGGCTTCTTGTCTAGCAGCACTGTCTCATAAAAGTCTTGCTGCTCCTTGGTGTGAAACCTGTAGTCAACTGCAGTCCTTCTCCTTGAAGCATACGGGTCTGCTTCTCTCCACTTCCGCAGCCCTGAATCTCTCCTGAGTTTCATATCCTCAGCCACAGGATGAGCATCGTTGTGGTCTGGGATCTTGGGCTTGAGCTTTCTAAGAACATTCTCTTCTTCTTCTTCTGCAGCTTCAGGCACTGGGGCCTTGTTCTTCTCAGTAGCTGGGATGCTTCTTGTGTTCCTCTTTGGCTTTGGCTTTGGAGCTGGCATGGCCTTGGAAGCAGCTGCCCCTATTCTTATGGCATCACCCATCAGCTTGGGTGCCTTAGGTGCTGGTGCAGCTACCTCTTCTTCTTCCTCCTCATCTTCCATGATGGAAGCCTTGCCAAGCATTCTGGCTACAGTTTTCTTCACCCTTTCTTTCCTCTTCTTGCCTTCAGCAGCAACTGGCTCAATGGGAGTGGGCTTCTCAGTTGAAGCTCTGGCCTTTGACATAGGCTGCCTGCCTGCTGTCCTTTTGATCTTCATCCCTGGTTTTATGCCTTGTGCTGGCTCAACTCTCTTGGAAGTTGCTTCCTCTTCTGCCACATAATCCTCATCTTCTGAGTCTGAGGTTCTCTTCTTTCTCTGTCTTGTGGCAGCTTTAGGCAGATTGCTAGGGGTGCTCCTGCTGCCTTCATCTGAAGAACTTGAGGGACTAGTGCCCTCACTCATCTGCACTGGCTGTTCTGACATGTTCTGGCTATCACTTTGGTCTGACATGATGAACAAGCTGACTGCTGACCCTGTGAATAGTTTATAGATGAGGTAGAGTGGATGAGCATCACAAAATGCAGAGATTTTTGCAAAAGAATGATTCAAAATCTTAGTTTTAGTTTCCCACTGAAATCATCTCGGATCTACCGATTTTTAAACTCGGTGATACCGAAGCAGTTTTGGAACCTAAACTAGTGAACTCGGTCAGACCGAGTCACAGTTCGGTGGCACCGAGACTGCTAGGGTTTCACAAAGTTCCAAAATCGGTCACACCGATAAGTAATTCTCGGTCAGACCGGGTCTCACTTGTGCAATGGCATGAGCCAAATCGGTGGGACCGAGTTTTTCAACTCGGTGGGTCCGAGATGGTTTCGGCGGAAACCTAACCCTAAAATTTTCAAATCAAAACTAATCTACGAACGCATTGACTGGATAGGAGTGTTTCAATCGTGGCAAGAATCATTAAGAACACAATGTGCTAGGAATCAGACGGGGAATAGCACTGTGATCGAGTCCATACCCTAGTTCGGCGGAGACTCGCTACGGCGGCAACAGCAGGGTTGAATTTCCATTGACGGCGACGGAGACCAGCGACTGGAGGCGGCTGGCGGCGAGGAGACGATCCGGAGACCAAGTTGGCAGAGCAGGCTATCGCGCGGGCGAAGGGGTTCGGAGAAATTTCCAATTTTTTTGCCCATGACTATATATAGCCCGACCCTGTCGGTGTGACCGAGTGGAACAACTCGGTGGCACCGAGATGCAAAACTGTATACAGTTGTTGCAACTCGATGTGACCGAATGGTTCAAATCGGTTGCACCGAGATCGAAAACCTAGATCAACTTAATGATCTCGGTAGGACCGAAAGTAGGGTATCGGTCAGACCGAGGATCATAAAGAGGTTTTGGAAGTTTAAGTCTATGACGAATCGGGGACTCCGAGCGCTCCTCACACACGGTGGTTCGAATCTGACTTGATCAAATTTTATGATGTAGCATGAATAGAGTTTGAGACGAGAAAAGCATAGATAGCTAGAGGAGGTTCTTAGGCATTCTTGTCCATCCACTTGGCAAAAGGAAATAAAACCAAACAATCAAAACAACAAGTGGATGTCCTCGAATGAGTAAAATATGCAACCAGCATGCTCACACAATAAGATGGCAAATGAAATATGTGACAAGGCATGCACAACCAATTCTAGCATCTATCAAGCAATTTGCGATGACAAGGTCATCTATATATGAGTATATTGACTTAGGAGTCAAGTGAGAACACTTGATGATAGGTCATACTCATCGTTTAAGCTCAAGTGGGGTTACCACTTTTACATAAAGCATTGTTGTGTTCACATCTTTAGAGTTGCTTTAGCTCAAGTCTTAGAGTAAAGCTCCCCCTAGATGTGATATCCCCCCTTAGAGGGATGAACTAACCTCCGGTTTTGTCGATGATGACTTCATGTAGATGTTGAAGATGTGGATGCTCAATGTTGATGTAGATCACTTGGAGCTATCCATTTGAGTGAATTGCACTTTCAATACCTACATGGGTTAGTCCCACAAGGAACAAACAAGGATATCCATAGACATAGAGTGATGCACACACAAGATGATGTCCATGAAAACTTTTAGGTTACCTTGTCCCTTGTCTTACCAACAAGAGGGTTTGTGACTCCTTGAACTAGTGCAAGATGTGGAAGTTGATTGCACTTGTTCTTGCCAAAATGATAAGAGTGAAGTATGTTGGCGGAGTCACCCTCAAGAACTCTCTAGTTCTTCTTCTTTTGGATCCACACCATCTTGATGGGAATCCTTGGAGTTGTAGTCGTACTTGATGAAGTGGAACTTGAAGTAGTCTTGGGAATCCACTTGACTAATGTCTTAGGAGCTTCTTCAAATGCATCAATTTCCTCTTGAAGCTTGTCCTTGCCTTTTTGCTTGTAGTCTTGTGGTGGAAGATCATATTGAGCTTGTGTCCCCTTGAAAGAAGTATCATACTTCTCTTGTTGAGGAACAAACTTTGTCTTGGGGTATTGATCTTCTTCCCACTCAACTCCATTGGCATTGAACTTTCGTTCAAAACCAACACCTTGATTCTTCCGGTGCATTCCTTGCTTGCGCACAATTTCCTCGAATTGCTTACTCCCGGCAAGGCTTTTGTACACTCCTTTCTCTATAATTCCCTTCAATAAGCTATTTTATTGCTCAAGTGTAACTTGGCTAAGAGAATCATTAGTGGAATCAAGAGAACTACTAGAAGCAACAATATTGGATTTAGCATGATCATTGTTACTGCTAGAGGAAGAATCTTTCTTGTTCTTGTTACTAGACTTGACTTGAGGCATGTAAGTGGATAAGAGTAAACGCTTGGCGTGTAAGAAGAACTTTTCTTGCGAAGATCATCATTGATTGCTTTTAAGAACTCATGCTCTTGCTCAAGATTGAGCTTTTCAAAGCGTAATTTCTCATGAGCTCTTAAAAGTTCTCGATGATCTTTGAAGATAGTTTCATGAGCTAACTTAAGAGTGTTTAGTTCTTTAGTTAGAGCCTCAATATTCTCCTTATCATTGTCATTCGTTTTATCTTGATTAGCATGATTAATTGACGTTTCATCATAGTATTCATCACTAGAGTTGTCAACAAGCAAATCATCACCTAACAAGTCATCTTCATCACTATTGAAATCAACATACTCGGGGTGTGTTACCTTAGGACCTTTGGCCATGATGCATCTTCCAATTCCTTCATTTGGTGAGTCAAATATGTCGTAGGAGTTGGTTGACACAAGTGCTAGACCGGCAACACCTTCATCTTGAGTATCTTCGGAGTCGGAGTGATAACTTCTCTCGGAGTGGCTGTCGGAGTCGGAGCCGGATACCCATTCACCAACATGAGCTTGATGTCTTCGTTTTGTGTAGCTCCTTGATGATTTTTCCTTCCTTTCCGAATCCTTGCTTCTTCGTGAGTATCTTCGTTCATAACGATCATCTCTACTCCTTCTCTCTCTTGGTGGTGATTCTTTGCTTCTTCTTTTTGGAGAATCTTCTCTTCTCTTGTAGGGAGCCGTACACTCATTGGAATAGTGTCCGGGTCTTCCACAACTGTAGCAGTTTCGCTCTCGACTAGAAGATCTTTTGTCATTGTAGGACCTTGACTTGAAGCTTCTATCTTTGCTTCTACTCTTGTAGAACTTGTTGAAGTTCTTCACCATTAAGCTCAATTCTTCATTGAAGTTTTGTTTCTCACTTGATGATGTAGGGGCTTCACATGAGTCTTTGTAGGCACCACTTGATTTGTTGTGAAGTTCCTCTTTATCCTTAAGTGACATCTCATGAGCAACAATTCTTCCAATCACCTCCGTTGGCTTGAGATCTTTGTAATTGGGCATCATTTGGATCAATGTGCACACGGTATCATATTTTCCATCCAAGGCTCTTAGAATCTTCTTGATGATGAATCTATCGGTCATCTCTTCACTTCCTAAGCCGGCAATCTCATTTGTGATGAGAGCAAGCCTAGAGTACATTTCACGACACCTTCACCATCCTTCATTTTGAACTTGTCAAGTTGACTTTGAAGCACATCCAACTTGGATTCCTTGACGGGGTCGGTACCTTCGTGCTTATCAATCAAAGTGTCCCAAATTTCCTTTGCATTCTCAAGACGGCTGATTTTGTTGAATTCTTCGGGGCACAATCCGTTGAAGAGAATATCACAAGCTTGAGCATTGTATTGCAACATCTTCAACTCATCCACGGTAGCTTCACGGTTTGGTTCTTTCCCATCAAAGAAGTCACCTTGCAAACCAACACTCACAATACCCAAACGGCGGGGTTATGTCCAAGAATATGCATTTTCATTTTATGCTTCCAACTAGCAAAATTAGTACCATCAAAGTAAGGACCTCTACGGTGATAATTTCCCTCGCTAGACGCCATACTCTCCTAGGTTGTGAAACCAAGGCTATGACCACCAAAAGCTATGGAGATCAAAGCAAATGGAGACCAAAGCTCTGATACCACTTGTAGGATTGAAAGTATGTCTAGAGGGGGGGTGATTAGACTACTTGACCAAATAAAAACTTAACCTTTTCCCAATTTTAGTTCTTTGGCAGATTTTAGCTATTGTAGGACAAGTCAAGCAATCATCACACAATTCAAGCAAGCATGCAAAGAGTATATTGGCAGCGGAAAGTAAAGCATGCAACTTGCAAGAATGTAAAGGGAAGGGTTTGGAGAATTCAAACGCAATTGGAGACACAGATGTTTTTCCCGTGGTTCGGATAGGTGGTGCTATCCTACATCCACGTTGATGGAGACTTCAACCCACGAAGGGTAACGGTTGCGCGAGTCCACGGAGGGATCCACCCACGAAGGGTAATGGTTGCGCGAGTCCACGGAGGGCTCCACCCACGAAGGGTCCACGAAGAAGCAACCACCCACGAAGGGTCCACGAAGAAGCAACCTTGTCTATCCCACCATGGCCATCGCCCACGAAGGACTTGCCTCACTAGCGGTAGATCTTCACGAAGTAGGCGATCTCCTTGCCCTTACAAACTCCTTGGTTCAACTCCACAATCTTGTCGGAGGCTCCCAAGGGACACCTAGCCAATCTAGGAGACACCACTCTCCAAGAAGTAACAAATGGTGTGTAGGTAATGAACTCCTTGCTCTTGTGCTTCAAATGATAGTCTCCCCAACACTCAACTCTCTCTCATAAGATTTGGATTTTGTGGAAAGAAGATTTGAGTGGAAAGCAACTTGGGGAAGGCTAGAGATCAAGATTCATATGGTAGGAATGGAATATCTTGGTCTCAACACATGAGTAGGTGGTTCTCTCTCAGAACATATGAGTTGGAATTGTGTATGTGTTCTGATGGCTCTCTCCTCGAATGAAGAGGAGGTGGAGGGGTATATATAGCCTCCACACAAAATCCAACCGTTACACACAGTTTTCCAATCTCAGTGGGACCGAATCAACAAACTCGGTCGGACCGAAAAGGTAAACCTAGTGACCGTTAGAGATTTTCGATGGGACTGACATGCAACTCGGTAGGACCGATATGGTTAGGGTTTGGGCATAACGTAATCTCGGTGAGACCGATTACACAAACTCGGTGAGACCGAGTTTGGTAATAAGCTAACCAGAGAGTTGGTCAGGTAAACTCGGTGGGACCGATTTGCTCTTTCGGTGAGACCGAAAAGTTACAAAAGGGAAACATAGAGTTTACATTGCAATCTCGGTGGGACCGATTCGCTCTTTCGGTGAGACCGAAAAGTTACTAAAGGGAAACAGAGAGTTTGCAATCCCATCTTGGTGAGACCGAGATCCCTATCGGTAGAACCGAATTGCTAGGGTTTGGCAGTGGCTTATGACAAGTGAAACTCGGTGGCGCCGGATAGAAAGAATCGGTAGGACCGAGTTTGGCTTAGGGTTTAGGTCATATGTGGATATGGGAAAGTAGTTGAGGGTTTTGGAGCATATCACTAAGCACATGAAGCAAGAGGCTCATTAAGCAACACCTCATCCCTCCTTGATAGTATTGGCTTTTCCTAAAGACTCAATGTGATCTTGGATCACTAAAATATAAAATGAAGAGTCTTGAGCTTGAGCCAATCCTTTGTCCTTAGCATTTTGAGGGTTCCACTTTCACATCCATGCCATGCCAATCATTGAGCTTTCCTGAAATAGTCATCTTGGAATAGCATTAGCTCAATGAGCTATATGTTGTTATGAATTACCAAAACCACCTAGGGATAGTTGCACTTTCAGGGTAAGAAACAGGAAAGTTTCCTTCACGTGCTTGCTTTGCATAATGAATGCCTTACCCGCTGCTATCTTCTTCACCGCATCAATCTCCTGGAGGGCCTTGTGGGCTTCGGCCTTGGCGCTCTGGACGCTTTCAAGCGCCTGCGCGAGCTCGGACTCTCACGTCTTAGAGTCAAGCTCCAAGGACTCGTGCTTTTTGGCGAGAGCCTCGAGCTCTTGCTACACCTTGCCTACTCGGGCTTCTTGCTTCTCCCGTTCAATGCGCTCCTTGGCCGCTTTGTCTTCGGCCTCAGATAGTGCCTTCCTCAGGGTTGCCACTTCGGGCGTGGCCCCTGGCAAATCCATGATGATCCTATTACTTTACATCCGAACTTATTTTTCAATATATATACAAGGGTATTGCTTACCTTTGCTCTCCTCGAGCTGCCTCTTGGTAAGGCCGAGCTCATCCTCGGACCGCTCCAGGTCCTGCTTCAGTGCAGAGACCTCCGCAGTACGTGCGGCAGCGGCCAGCAGTGAAGCCTGCACATACACATAGATATTTTTCGGATTAGACTCCTGAGTTATCATTTGATCCTCTGTCCGGCCTTTCTTTCCGAACACCGAATAGAGCATCAGGGGCTAGTATCCATGTGGGCTTATTTTCCTATATCTTCATTGCTTACCTCAAAGCCAGTTAGGAGGCTGGCGCAAGCTTCAGTCAGTCCGTTCTTGGCGGACTGAACTTTCTCGATCACCGCACTCATGATAGTGCGGTGCTCTTCGTCAATGGAAGCGCCGTGAAGCGCTTCCAGCAAGTTGTCCGGTGCCTCTGGATAGACAGAGGACACCGGCATGGGCAGCTTGCCCCCCTTAACGGGGGGTCGCCCGCCGGAGTCTGGAGCCACCGAAGATTCCGGTGCATTGTTCAGCTGGGGGCCGAACCTGGAGCCCATGGGAGTCCGGCTCCCTTTGCGCCCAGGGTCCGGAAGGTCTCCTCGAGGCGCCCCCAAGACTGCCTCGACATGGCCCGATGTCTGTTGAGACAACACCTCGATGTTGTCCGTAGGGCAAGGAGTGGAGGCGGTCGGAAGAGAACCGATGTTCATATCTGATGAGTCCAACGAACCGCTCGACGAAGTTGCGTCGAGATGAGCTCGGGACGGACTGCGTAATTATGATCGGCATGAGAATAAGCAGTGCAGTAAAACATACCACGAATCTCTATGGTGTCCGGATACTTACAACTTCGCCAGGGGCTTGACCCTGGGTAGCCACTCATCGCCGCTGTAGGCGGCCGTCGTGGAGCAGTCCGGAGGGAGGGTCTTGCCCTTCTTGGACCCTTCGGCCTCCCCGGTTGGGTCGGCCTTCCTTTTCTTGTCTCCCCCGGCTGGGGGGGAGAACTTTCCTCTTCCTCCTCCTCGTCTTTGTGGGAGGAGTGCGCGTCGGAGTCATCGGACGATGAGTCCGATACAACCTTGCGCCGGAGACCCTTTCGGGTCCCCGCGACCTTCTTCTTGGTCTTCTTCACCGGCACCTCGTAAGGTGCCAGAGTCAGCATCTCCGTTAGGACAGCGCCTGCAGGATCTTCGGGTAGGGGAGCTGGGCAATCAAGCTGCTCCGCTGTCTTTATCTAGTCTTGTTAATGACATAGAGGCTTAGATCCTGCATATGACTAAACCGGGGCAAATAAATACCCTGAGAGATATGAAAACTTACCAGATTGGCGCGGCACTTTGCACTGAGTCTGCGGTCCTCGGTGAGGGAAGGAGGAATCTCGGCGCCCTTGAACAGCACCCTCCAGACGTCCTCATGCGTCATGTCATAGAGCTCTCACAGCGTCTGGTGCTTGGCCGAGTCAAAGTCCCACAAATCGAATGTCTGTCGTTGACACGGGAGGATCCGGCGGAAGAGCATGACCTGGACCACGTTGACGAGCTTGATCTTCTTGCTCGTCATGTTCCTGATGCAGGTCTGGAGTCCGGTCAACTCTATCGAAGAACCCCAAGACAGGCCCTTCTCTTTCCAGGAGGTGAGCCGCGTGGGGATTCCGGATCGAAATTTGGGGGCCGCCACCCAGTTGGAGTCACGCGGCTCGGTGATGTAGAAGCACCCCGATTGCCACCCCTTTATGGTATCCACATAGGTGCCCTCGAGCAAGGTGACGTTAGGCATCTTGCCCACCATGGCGCCTCCACACTTTGCTTGCTGGCCGCCCACCACCTTCAGTTTAACATTGAAGGTTTTCAGCCATAGGCCGAAGTGGGGCCTGATGCGGAGGAAGGCCTCGCACACGATGATAAACGCCGAGATGTTGAGGATGAAATTGGGGGCCAGATCATGAAAATCCAGCCCGTAGTAAAACATGAGCCCGCGGACAACTGGGTGGAGGGGAAATCCCAGTCCGCAGACGAAATGGGTAAGGAAAACTACCCTCTCATGGGGTTCGGGCGTAGGGACGATCCGCCCTGCGTCTAGCAACCGGTGCGCGATATCCGCGGCCAGGTATCCGGCTGCACGCAACTTCGCGATGTTCTCCTCCGTGAAGGAGGAGACCATCCACTTGCCTCTTGCTCCGGACATGCTTGGAGTGGTTTGAGAAGTAGAACGCGAGCTTGGGCACTAGAGCTCGAGTGCGTGAGAATGGATAAGCGAGGAGGTAGAAGGCATGGGTAAAAGGGGGTAAATCCTTGTCCCTTTATTAAGGCGAAAGAGGCGATGCATCTCCCCACTTGCCTGGTAAAACCGCTTATTCCCCAGGCGCCGTAATTGATGGCGTGGTTGGGTTACCCACATCCCTATTGTTGAGAATCTCGTAATAAGGGGGACACAATCTCTGATTTGACAAGACGTGTCAAGAAAACCGCCCCATATTATGTGCGGTGCGGGTTGAGAAAAAGGTTCGAATAATGACCGAGCCATGACATGACGTCGTGCTGTCAGAACGCGTCAGCAGATTAGATTTGTGGAAATATTATTCTCTCTGCGGTAGTATCTGGAACTTGTTTTGCAGAGCCGGACACTATTCCGGTATTCAAAATCTTCTATGGGGTATTCATAGGAAGAACCTGCCTTGCAATACCGAAGACAATACTGCGTGCCGGACTCATTGTCATTGAAGCCTGGTTCAGGGGCTACTGAGGGAGTCCTGGATTAGGGGATCTCCGGACAGCCAGATTATATCCTTTGGCTAGACTGTTGGACTATGAAGATACAAGGTTGAAGACTTTGTCGTGTCCAGATGGGACTCTCCTTGGCGTGGAAGGCAAGCTAGGCAGTACGGATATGTAGATCTCCTCCCTTGTAACCGACTCTGTGTAACCCTAGCCCCCTCCGGTGTCTATATAAACCGGAGGGTTTAGTCCTTAGGACAACATACAATCATACCATAGTCTAGCTTTTAGGGTTTAGCCTCTACGATCTCGTGGTAAATTAACTCTTGTAATACTCATATCATCAAGAACAATCAAGCAGGACGTAGGGTATTACCTCCATCAAGAGGGCCCGAACCTGGGTAAACATCGTGTCCCCTGCCTCCTGTTACCATCTGCCTTAGACGCACAGTTCGGGACCCCCTACCCGAGATCCGCCAGTTTTGACACCGACAGAGGTGTTCGATGATGAGGCGCTCGCCACTGCCAGGCTTGAGGTTGTTGACGAACCGAGCGCCGGTGGCAGCGGCTCCCAAGAGGAGCAGCTCCTTCGAGCCATCAGTGTCAACTTCTAGAAGCTCCAGGCACTTCACCGTTCCCGCCTAGACAAGGCGATGTCCAGGATGGCGGTGGTGGACAAAGCGGAGGTGGACCTCGAGGAGCGTGTCACTGAGACGCAGGCCTAGTTCCGCCAGGCCCATGATGAACTGAAAGCCGCCTAGGATCTATTGGCTGAGTGCAGACAGGAGCTCATCCTGAAGTAGGTTGACGTCGAGAAAGCCCAGGAGGCAGTGAGGGAACATGACTCCAAGGACGAGGCCGTCCGGCACCAGCACTAGGCCGAGCTGAACTCCCAGGAGGAGGACCTTGCCGCTCGTGAGAAGGTGCTCGCCGCCACAATCTGCGGCAAGGATGAGGAGGTCGAGAAACTCGTCGTGCAGTGGACCCAGGAGCTGGAGTAGGGGCACAAGGAGGCACTCAATTCTCAAGCCCTGGTCCATGCCGTCAAGGTGGCGAAGCTGGAGGTGGAGCGGATGGGCTGAAGGAACGGGTCCTGAAGCTGACGGAGGAGAAGGATGTGGCCAACGGCGCTCTAGCGGAGGCGCAGGCCACAGTCCTTGGCAAGGCCGAGCTGCTCTCCAAGGCCAATGACGCCATCCATGCTCTGAAGTTGAAGTTGGAGGGCTTTGAGGGGACGCTTTCAGAGGTCAGGGCCCGGGAAGAGACCCTGACCAAGGGCCTGGAGGAGGAGAGGCAGCCGCGGAGGAATAATGCCGCCGAACACAAGGAGTACGCGGAGAGCATAAACCGTTGGATCAGCCGCCTTGCCGACATCGCCGGCAGGATCACCACGAAGCTGGCTGCCAGGGGGATGCCAAATGTGAGGTACCTCCCGGAGCCTAGCGTGAGTCCCAACGCCAGACTGACCCTGTTCTTCAAGGGCATTCTTGGAGCCCTGGAGCAGCTCCGCTCCAACCGGGCAACTTATCTGGCGAACGAGTCCTGAAGGCTCTGTCGGGGCACCCTGACCAAGGTACTCACCAAGGTGGCGTTCTGGAACCCCATCATCAACTTTGCCGACGCGTTGGAGAGCTTCCCGGAGGAGGCAGACCTCGCGGTGCTCAAGGAGCGTATCAAGCCCATCATCAACTGCGTCGATGGAGTTGAGAGGGTGGAGGGCCAGCGTCGGGACTAGGCACCCCATTTCTCATTGCCGCTGCGAGTTCAAGACCAAGACATTTTTATATTAAGTTAGAACTGCAGCGATTATGTGATGTAATATAACTCTACAGTACTTCAATATCATGCATGCTATCTTCTCGTTAGATCTTTCTTTGTATGTTTGCACCCTACGCTTGGTGAGATAAGGCTGCCGGTGCGTAAACCCATGCCATGGTGCTTTGAGGACGGATCCTTAGCACCCTGCCGGGAGGGCGCTTGCTACCGGGCAAACCACCTTGCCACTCCCAGTGCGGCCGCTTGAACTATCAAGCAGACTCGAAACAGGACAAGAGCGCGGCTAGTAGCCGGTAGGCCACCTTGCCTTTCTCAGCGCGGCCGCATAAACTATCGAGCGGACTCGAGACAGAGACAAGGTTGTTGCCAATAGTGGAAGGGTCCAATTGCGTGTAGGTTTCCCATACAAGGAAAGAGATCTTTCGAGGAGGACAGACTCATATAAATGAAATTAGCTAAAAATTTACATGACTTAGCTTTTTGGGGCCACGCGGATGGCTGTCAAAGCTGCGGACGACACTAGAGGGCGGCCGATCAACGTCGCTTTCTCCCTTCGAGCCATCCCCATGAAAGAGTCGTCGCGTCGGCTCCAAAACCATATTTCTATGGCTTGCGTCCCCTACCTGGCGTGCCAAAGATGTCGGGGGAAATGACACCTACGGAATCACGAGGAATCCCTTTTTGCTACGGTTGGCGGGCGCGGGGCTGTGGAAAGAGGGGGATTAAGAGACTAACAGGAGGGGATAATCCAGGTTCGGGTCGCAAGTGATGCGTAATACCCTACTCCTTCTGGTTTCTGTTTATCTGGTGTTCTTGGACTAGCTACAAGGCGTGCAGGGTCCAAAAAATCTGAATCCTCTCTCAGTACGCCGCGGGCCTCCTTTATAGTCAAAGGGGCTGCCATAGTGGCACACAGGAGGCGGAAAGCTATACAGTAGTCGAGTCTATCTCCTGGCACCGTAGGACAAACATATTTAATGCGCTACTAACGTACCCTTCTTGCTTTATCGGGGATGGCAAGGAAGCTCATCCCAGCTGTCACCGCCTCGCCTGGCTTCGATGCACGTCCGAACTGATGAGGCGTGTAGCGCCACGCTTGTTGGTTGCTGAGTTGGTGCGGTGGCAGAGTCTTCACGAAGATCTGCATGCCACCATGCAGGTGCTTGCTGAGTCGTCCTAGAGGCCGCACGTCGCCACGCAGGCGCCTGCCTAGCTGGTGGGCTAGCAGCTGCATGGGAACAACGGTGGAGTCTTGGCAAATGTGGGCCTGGCTGCGGCCCCATGGATTGTCGGTGGGAAATTACACGTATGGGGTCACTGGGATCCCTTCTACGGTTGGCGGGTGCGGGGTTGTGCAATGAGCGGGTCTGGCGGTCAACACACAAATCGTTTACCCAGGTTCGAGCCGCGGAGATGCGTAAAACCCTAGTCCTGCTTTGATGTATATTGGAGTGTTCTTGTGTTCTTGAACTAGCTACGGTGTCTCCCTAGTCCAAAAGAGCCGAATCCCCCTCCAGTACGCCTCGGGCCTCCTTTTATAGACAAAAATGGGTTGCCACAGTGGCACACAGGAGGTGGAAAGGTGTACAGGGGCTGAGTGTATCCCCTGGCATCGTCGGACAAACGCATTTAATGTGTTGCCAACGTGCCCGTCTTGCTTTTTTGGTCACGACAAAGAAGCTCGTCCCAGCTGTCGTCGCCTTGCTTGGCTCTGACACGCGTCCAAGGTGACTAGGCGTTGTAGCGCCACGTTGGCTGGCTGTTGGGCTGGGGTGGTGGAGCCTTCACGAAGATCCGCATGCCACCACACTGGTGCTTGATGAGTTGGTGTAGAGGCCGCGCGCTGCCATGCAGATGCCTTCCCAGCTGGTCGAGTTGGCAGCTGTATGGGGAGCGGCGGTGGAGTCTTGGCAGACGCGGGCCTGGCTGCGGCCCCGCAGGCGTCCTCGGCAAGGGTCTTGCCGAGGGCCCGTCAAGGGTCTCGCTACGGCACCGCGGTCTTCCCCAGCAAGGATCTTGCCGGGGGTCTCGTGGATTTTCTTGGAAAGGATCTCGCCAAGGATCGTCATCTTCTGGTTCTGATCTGATCTTGTGTATCTATGATCTCTACAAAGATCTGCATGCATCACGGAGGTGCCTGCCGAGCCTTGGTTCCAATTAGGTTGATGGTGTTGGAACCCCTTGGGCTCATGGGTGGCTCGCTCTGCTGGCGTCAGGCAAGTTGCCTCGGCAAGGATCTTGCCGAGGCTGCGGAAGCCACCCCGGCAAGGGTCTTGCCAGGGGAGTCCACCTCGCCCTCTTGCTCTCTTTGCGTCCCTAGTCTTGGCGTTGCTTTGGTCGTCTTGTGCTCCGGCATCCCTCCTCTGCCCCGCTTAGTGCGGTCGTAGGTGCGGCTCTGACTGCTCGTGCACAAGTAAGGGGTGCAAAAAGAGAGCCCCTACTTTTGTGCAACGACAGGAGCCCCCGGCCCTGGGCCACACATAAGCGCGACGTGTTGTTGGGCTAGGCCCAGAATGGCTCGCGGGCAGGTGGGGCGGATTTTTACCACGGTAACTTCTCTGTCCGCTGCGCTTCCCCACGACCTACATTGAACGCGTGACGTGGGGGGTCATGCATGACGTGGGGGTTTCGCTGGACTGCTTCCCAGCACGGCGCTCTTCCGCCACTACTTTTATCCTCGGATCCAGAAGGGAGGTGCCATCTCCGGTTGTGTCACTTGGATCCCAAGGCCCCTTGAGAAGGGGACATATCCGGAGGGCGCTCAAAAGGAGAGGTGGGAGGAGTGGCAGAGCCGGTAGTGCTCGATTGAGGCGAAGGACCCACAGGAATTCTGCCAAGTTTTCCAAACGCTGCCGGTTCGCAGAGATGACTGGGGCGACATCGACACCCAGGACGAGAGGCTCACGGTCGCCACCACCAGGATCCACCGCCTCGCCGCTGCTGGGCTCACCCTGGAGATGATTGGGGCGGATTTCATCCGCCGCCGCATCGCTCCTCTGCACAACAAGGGGAGGCCGGTGTCGGATCACGGATTCCAGCAAAACCCTTGAGGTTCGAACACTGGGGTGTGCGCGAAGGTTTTCTCCCTATCGATCCATGCCCTAGCTCTCTAAGATCTCGCGGACAAACTCGACAAACTTGCAACACAAAGACACAAGATTTATACTGGTTTGGGCCACCGTTGTGGTGTAATACCCTACTCCAGTGTGGTGGTGGTGGATTGCCTCTTGGGCTGATGATGAACAGTACAAGGGGAAGAACAGCCTCCTGAGGTTGAGGTGTTCTTGTGCTCTCTTTTCGTGTCCCCTACTGTGGTGGCTAGTCCTACTTATATAGGCCCTGGTGCTCTCCCCAAATATTGAGAGGGAAGGGAGCCAACAACAGCCAATTTGAAAGGGGACAGCTAGTACAACTATCCTGACAAAAGTAGTCTTCGCCTGCAAAAGGCTCTGGTGGTGACGCCATCTTGGGCTCCATGGTGACCTCCGTCTTGTCGCCCTGCTGGTCTTGGTCTTGTTGCACCGATATGGAAACCTTTCCTTGATGCCTCGGTACTCCGCGCCTGCGCTTGCCCCCTTGGAACCAAAGAGGAAACAAGGACGTTGCGCGCGCTGGCGCCCGCCTGGTGCCCGCCTAGTCTCGATCGTCATGGCTCACGTCACGAGGACCTCGCGAGGTTTGCCTTGCCTTGATCTCTCCACCCCTAGCGAGCCTGCCTGGCGAGGCCACTCCTAAAGAGGTCTTGCATCATCTGCCTCGCGAGGGTCTTGAATACCTCGTTGATGAAGATGGGCCGTACAGACCAGCTAGCCCAGCCACGCCGTGGGCCGCGGGCAGGCAAGTCTGGGGACCCCCGTTCCCAGAACGCCGACAGTAGCCCCCGGGCCCAAGGCGTGCTCGGGCTTGGCATCGAGGCGACGCCAAAGGTCAAGTGCGGTGCGCTGCGGGCCCCAAAAGCCTGCGGCCTCAGTTGACGCGTGGCGGTTGGTTGCACGTGGGCGGCTCCGCTTCCCTGCGCTGCCTTGGCAACTGCCCGTCTTGACAAAAAGGCTGGCGCAGACAGTGATTGCCTTCATTGCTTCTTCCTCGCCTTGCTCAAAATCCCCTTTCTCGCTCCTTGCTGCCGAAACCTCCAGATCCGCTCCAACCTCGCTCCGCATTTGCGACCAATGGCGCCGCACAAGGTCAAGTCCTCCTCGGTGCCGGCTTGCTTCGAGCCAGCCCTCGATGCGCCCAACGTCACGGAGAAGAACCTAGCCGCCACGCGCTTGCTGGCGGCGGGGGAGAGCGACAAGATGGGGAAGACGGAGCTCCGGCTTGCCTCCAATGAGCCGGAGTCTGCGTGAAGCACCTTCTTCCGTTTCTTCACAAGCAGCATTGCCGCCGGGTTGGTTCCCCCCTTTTCTAATTTCTTTTTTGAGGTCCTCGACCACTTCGGGCTACAGGCGCTGCATCTCCATCCCAACTCCATTCTTCTCTAGTCTATCTTCACCTACTATTGCGAGGCGCACCTGGGCGTGATGCCATCCGTGGCACTGCTGCGCCACTTCTTCTTCCTCCGCCTTACCGGCGGCCATATCTCTGGGTGCGCCAACTTCATTGCGGCCGGCTAGGCCAACTCGATCTCAAACACCGGGAAGAGGGTTGACAATATCAGGGCCAAATGGGTCATGATGAGTGCCAACTGCGTCCATCCATGCTTGGAACTGCCGACGGAGGCGCCCCAGTATGACAAGGGGTGGTCTCGTGTAGAGCTCACCGACGAGCGGGCGTCGTCAACATTGGAGCAGATGAAGATTGATTTGAAGCTGGGCAATGCGAAGGCGGCCAAGGTGACGGGGGCCATGCTTCTGAAGGAATTCTTGATGTTGCATGTTGCTCCACTTCAGGCGCGTGCGCGCCCTTTGTGGAAGCTTGGAGATGAAGAAGACAAGATTCGTCTGAGCCCCGTGGCCTTTCCTGATGATGAGATGACTGCAGTTATGCGCCTCTTGGTTGGGGATAACCAAGAGTACCCGCCGAGCGTCTTTGTTCCTTTGTTCCATCGCAAGGACTGGGAGCAATTCGTTGCCTCCAGGCCGATCTTTGATGCCCGCATGCTAGTGCCGCCGGCGCTCGTTGGGGCCTCTGCAACGCCGAAGCCGGTGGAGGTGTCTTCTGATGTGTCCCGCGGGGAGGAAGACCCGGAGGAGACCCCCGAGGAGATGGGGGAGAACTCCCCCTTGAGCAAGGCCGACATCCTCCGCGCTCTGCCAGACGACGCCGAGGTCAACGCCCGCCAGGAGGAAAGGGAGCTGCCCCTCATCCCAACAAGGGGTAGATCGTCGCTGGTCTCTCGAGATGCTCCCTCCGACTTGGCGCCGCCTGGGGACAGCTCCGGCCCTTCTGCTGTGTCGTCTTCTGCCCCCGGAGCCGTGTGCCCACTCCTTAGGCCCTGATGCTTTCGGGTTTCAGGATCCTCAAGCGGAAGGTGGACTATGTCATAGTGGATCGGTAAGTGCTTCGAGCTTTGTCTTGTTCCTGCTTGTACTTGCTATTTTCCGACATTCGCCCTTAGTTGATCAGGCCGGTGTCTTCAGCGAAGAAGAGGAAGGAGGATGCCGCGGCCGTGCCCCTCTCCGCGGAGAAGAGAGGCGACAACACCCGCACCTCCCTAGCCCGGTCTCCCTCGCGAGGCCAGAAGGAGCATCGGCAGGACGAATCAGCCCTCGTGGCCCCGCTGGCTCCGGAAGCGCCGGCACCCGGCTCGGCTGATGAGGTCCCAAGGGCTCCGGAGCCCTCGATCTTCCAGGCCTTGGTAACGACGTCGCCTCCTCCTCCTTCTCTGCCTCTGGCCCTGAATTCTTCTGCTCCCTCCGTGGTATTGGAGCGTGTCTTCTCGGGGATGGCCAAGCTACGGGAAGACCTCCTAGGCACGGGCCCGCACCTAGTGGCCGGGCGCCTGGAGCTTGTCGGCGTTCTGGGAACGGGGGTTCCCAGACTTGCCTGCCTGCGGCCTGCGGCGTGGCTCAAAGGGGGGCCCAGCACGGCCCATCTTCATCAACACAGACCCAAGACCCTCGCGAGGGGCCAAGCCTCGCGGGGCGGACGACACGGAGCTTCCTCAGGCACGGCCTCACCAGGCTGGCTCGCGAGGAAGCGGAGAGATCAAGGCGGGGTACCTCACGAGGTGCCCGTGATGTAATCCATGACGACCAAGGGCGCCAGCCCGCGCAGTGTCCTCCTTTCCCCTTTGGTGCAAAGGGGGCAAGCGCAGCCGCGGGGTACTGAGGCATTAGGCAAAGTTTGCCATTTTGGTGCAACAAGACCAAGACCAGGAGGACTGCAGGACGGAGGTCATCGTGGAGCCCAAGACGGCGTCACCACCAGAGCTTTGTGCAGGCGAGGACCAACTTCAGTCAGGATAAGTGTACCAGATGTTCCCCATCAAAATGGCCAATTGTTGGCGCCCTTCCCGCTCAATATTTGGGAAGAGGCCCAGGGCCATTGCCTATAAATAGGACCAGCCACCCACAGGGAGAGGGGGTTCGGGTTGAGGTTCAGGTGAAGGTTAGAGATCGAGCATCGAGGATCAAGGATCGGATCGAAATCAGAGAGAGAAGGGTGACTGAACTCCTCCTAGAAGTTCGTCCCCCCCAGCCAAGAACAGACCCTCGCGAGGATGTTCTTCCTTGTATTGTTCATCATCATCAGCCCAAGAGGCAATCCACCACACCACACACTGGAGTAGGGTATTACACCACAAAGGTGGCCCGAACCAGTATAAACCCTGTGTCTCTTGTGTTGTTCTTTCCATAGCTTAGATCTTAGCGAGGCGTAGGGGTGCAGGTAGGTAGGAGGCGAAATCTCCGCGCGCATCCCAGTGTTCGAACCTCAAGGGTCTGCCAGAACCCGAAATCCGACATTTGGCGCGCCAGGTAGGTGTGCGCCGGAATTCGTCTTCCACCACCCCGTTCTCCTCCGACCATCGCGTCCATGTCTGACGCTCATCGGGCCCGCACCGAGCGCCGGGCCGCTCTCACTTCCCGCGTCGCCCAGACGGCTCCTGTCGGCGGGCGTCCTCGCCATTCCCCATCACCTGCCGTCAACACCGCCACCGGCCCGGCGGGGGACGAGCAGCAAGCATCGTCTCAGCATCCATCAGTGCGGCAAGACGGCCGCACCGCTACTCCCTCACTCACCCTAGCTGGTTCTTTGTCCCGCGCGCTCCGCGCACCCATGGAGGCTCGAGCTGCGCTCATCGCGGCAAACGAGCTCCTGCGCTACCGTCCCGTCTACAACGTCTACGAAGAATGGCTCGACCGCGTCGCCGAGCTCGTCCGCGCCGCAGGGGGCTCTCTTGTGCCGTCCGTTCCGCTGCACCGCACCCCGCCCCGCGCGGGGGACGAGGCTTCGGCGGCGCCCCGGCCGCCTCCTCCTCAAGAAGGCGCCATGGCTCCAAGGCACGTGGCCCCTGGGCGGAACCCGCTCCGTCAGGTGCCAGCGTGGCAAGAGCAGAGCTGCCAAGAAGTCCCTCGCCCGCAAGAAGCTGCCCGGGCGCTCCCTGCTCCAGCACGTCGCGACCATGCTCCTGCTCCCGCATGCCAAGACCCTGCGCTGCTCCCAGCTGCAGCGCGTGGGGACATGCAAGACCAAGCTCTCCGTCACCCAAGGCCTCCCGTGGCCATAGCAGGCTGCCGTGCCTTCACCATCGAGCTACGTAGCGTCGCGTGGCCCGACAAGTTCAAGCCAGACCTGCCTCCTCGTTACGACGGCACGGCCAACCCTGCGGAGTTCATCCAGCTCTATGAGCTGGGCATCGAAGCTGCCAACGGAGACGAGAAGGTCATGGCGAACTGGTTTCCCATGGCGCTCAAGGACGGGGCCCGCACCTGGCTCCTGAACCTGGCTCCAGGCACGATCTCCTCCTGGGATGAGATACGCACCCGCTTCATCGCCAACTTCCAAGGTACTCGCGACCGGCCACCCGCCGTGAGCGACATGCGCCGCATCAAGCAACAACCCGGGGAGACCCTACAGAAGTACATCCAGCGCTTCAACAACGCACGCCTCAAGATTCCCAAGGTGACTGAGGAGGCCATCATCTCAGCCTTCTCCGACGGCGTGCACGATGTCAAGATGAAGGAGGAGCTGGCAATGCATGAATACCTGTGCACTTCCTTGGATTTGTTCAACTTGGCAACCAAGTGTGCCAGGGCTAAGGAAGGGCGTCTCTCCCTCCTCGAGCTGCCTGCCGCAGACCCAAAAGAGAAGAAGCCCAAGGCCAAGGATGTGAAGCGCAAGGGGGCTGCCATGCTCGCGGCAGAACCAGACACCAAGCGGGGCAGAGATCTGCCTGAACCTCCCAAGGGCAGTCGATACTGTGTGTACCACGACCTCCACACCCACAACACCAACGAATGTCAAGAGCTCCGAGCCGTGCGAGAAGGAAGGATCGGCCATCGCCCCGACCGCGGTGACCGGAGCTACGGTCGAGGAGGAGGAAGGAACGTAGGACGCTGGGAAGACCGTGGCCCGTGCCAAGGGTGGCGCGATCAACCTCGCGAGGATCGCTGGCAAGATCCGCCTCGTGAGGGAGACTGGAGGGATCAGCCTCGCGAGGATCGCCCGCAAGGCAACGCAGGCCTCCCTCCGCTGCCGCCGCAGCCAAGGAGAAACGAGGACCGCCATCAGGACGAGGGGGCTGGGGGCTTCCAGGAGTCGCGCGCGATCGCCTGCATCCTGGGTGGGGCTCAAGCCCCAGCCTCTCAACGCATCTTCAAGCAGTTCGCCCGCGAAGTGAATGTAGTCCTCCCCAAGCTCAAAGCCATGCGCCCTCTCAGGTGATCGGCATGCGCCATCACGTTCAGCTCAGCAGATCAGCTCAAGTGTGCGGCTACAGCCGGAGTCCTCCCGATGCTTTGTTCCCCAATCATCAGCAACGTGGTGGTCACCAGGACCCTCATCGATGGTGGGGCAGGGCTCAACGTCCTATCCGTGGAAACATTCAACAATCTCCAAGTGCCCTACAGCCAGCTTCAGCCAACCAAGCCTTTCTCCGGAGTCACCGACGGCTCCACGGTCCCGATTGGGCAGGTCCGCCTCCCTGTCACCTTCGGGGCATGCGACAACTACTGCACCGAGCTCATCGATTTCGACGTCGCTCACATTCGCCTGCCATACAACCCCATCCTTGGGTACCCAGCGCAGGCCAAGTTCATGGCCGTAACTCACCATGGCTACAACGTCCTCAAGATGCCAGGAAGTGGCGGAGTCATCACGGTGCCCTGTGAAGAGAAGGACACGGTGTGTTCCCTAGAGCGAGCCTTTCAGGCTGCGTCACTGGAAGACCTGGATCGTGGAAGCAGGAGGCTTCCCGAGACCGCCCCCAAGAAGAAGAAGACATCGTCCGGCCCGGCCCCTCAGGAGGCAGGCCCCTCTGGGCCCGCGCCTGCCCAGGGGGAACCCCCTTCCATCGCATAGGAAAGCGCGCCCGGCGCCCTCCTCAGGCAGGGCTCGGGGGCTCTCCCCTAGAGGGCCACCGACCTGGCTAGGGTCACGAGGGAGGCGCTTGGGCACCGCATGGAGGCGTGTTTCGAAGCACGTTTCCCTCAAGAAGGAGTAAGGCAAGGAGAGCCAGACCCTCAGGAGTTCGTCGGCAAGGCCATTCAGGAGCTACAGGAGTCAAGAGTCATGAAAGGCGGCCGCCTCCTACCAGCAGTGGCACCCCATTCAGGCGAGGATGGTGGGCTGCGCGTCTGCATCGACATACCAGGGCTCAATTGAGTCGCCTCTCTGGAGCGCCTCTGGCCCTCGCGAGTGGGGCACTACGGAGGTCCACCCCACAGCTACGTTTGCATGCCTTACGGCTTGCCGAACGCGGCTGCCACGTACCAGTGCCTCATGAGGGGCATCATGGAGGCACAAGAGGCCAGGCGTTCCCCGGCCCTGGCGGAGATGGAGATGGTCCGCGAGGAGCCACCGGCGCCTCTGGAGCCTCCCGAGGCCCCTAGGCCCGGGGGCTCGTGAGGATCGGCTTCCGCAGCCCACCGAGTCTGCTACACCAACAGTCCTTCATCCTCAACATCATCAGGTGACATCTTTCAAGTTTCATTTCCAGCTGGGAGCGCCCCCCCAGGGCTGCATTATTTCCAGGCCGCGTGGGTCCGTCCCTGCGGCATGTATCCCTTTTATTTCATGTTGTTAGCTTACCTTGTTGGGGCCGCCCCTCGGGCTGCATCATCCCCAAGTCGCTCGGGCCTGACCCAGTGATGTCCGCCTTCCCAGCATCTATTTGAATGAATCCACTCCTTCCCGGCTAATGTGTTTGACCTAGTTGCCCGCTCAACTGACGCCAACTGACAGAACTGCTCCCAAACGGCATGACACTTGCGCATGGGTCCGTCCCTGCAATGCCGACAAACCTGAATGGCTGAGCTCTGGCCGCGGCGGCCCCACATGGCGCCACCTCGTCAAGCCTTCAGTGCCTCATCGCCCCTCGGAAGCAACCAACGGCTGACTGTCAATTGTTGTGGCAACCCCTCGTTCTTTCTATGGTGGGTTTACAGGATCTCCTAAAGGAGCCGCGTCAGGCGAGTCCCTTGCGGTGTCTCCTTCACTCTCATCTGCGCGAACCGCTTGCACGTTAAAGGGGGGGTGCCTGAGCATCGCGACTCAGGGCTCCTACTGGCTCTCCAGCCCTCACCCTCTGGCCTTGTCCACGGCATCGCGACCTGGCATACCAGCGACGGCTGAGACTCGCTCGAGGGCCGGGACCCGAGGACGTAGAGCAGAAAGGGGAGCAAAGGCGAGAGGGGAGGGACATGCGAGGACCTCGCCAAGCAACCTCACGCCTGCCGATGCACGGACCCGACGGCACACCAGAGAGCGACCCCTGATTCTCGAGATAAGTCACCACCCGGAAGCACCAGCTACCGTGGCACCATCCCCGTACCTAATGCAATCCCGTGTTAGCGACGCCGCTCTCCTTTCTCACCGAATGACGGCTGCTTGAGTGCCAAAGGGGACCTCCTGAGCATCGCGACTCAGGGGCTCTTACCGGGCTCCGGGCCGCTCACCTCCTGGCCTTGACCACGGCATCGCGACCTGGCATACCAGCGACGGCTGAAGCCGCCTTGGGACTGGGACCTGTCGGTGCAGAGCACCAAGCCCTCGTGAGGTTCGAAAGGGAGAACTGAGCTAAGACGGAATGAGCAACTCGCACAATTCTACGACAAGGGTTATATTAACAAAACAGGATCACAGGCACCTTACAAGCCCCCACGGGACGCGTCTTTGATTCCTCGCAGGGAACAGATCCTAAAAGGACGCTAACTATGCACGCCCCTGCAAAAGACGCCATCATCAACAGTGGGCCGTCAAGCACCGGCGCCAACCCCATCCAGATCAGAGGCGTTGACGGCCAGACGAGCCCGCCCTGCTCCAGGAGCGGCGCCGGCTCGGGGGCTCGTAGCTGTCGTCGCTCGTCTCTGGAGACGCGAAGAGCTCGCCGGAGTCGCTGGAACCTCCGCCGCCTCCGCCGCCTGAGGAGCCGCCAAGGGAGCGGTCGGCGGGCCCAGTCCTCGCCGCAGCAGGGTCCCGGCCACCTCTCCCAGGGCAGCACTCTAGCCGGCTCCCGTTCGCATCGAAGACCTTGAAGAACATCACCGAAGCACCGTCGTACTCCAAGTGGATCGCGAAGGCGCCTCTTGTCCTGCAAACCCGGGCGACTTCGCTCCAGCCTCGAGTCATGAAGACCTCGCCCGGGGCAACGCCTGCGACCTCTGCCTCGGTCGCGAGGGTGCTGCAACCGGCGTGCTGCAGCCAAAGCTCCAAGAGTTCTCCCTGTGGGATGATGGAGGCGAAGAAGGGAGGAAGGCGAATCCAAGACTGAGGAGGCATGGCGGCGTGGAACACGAACTCTCGGGAGGAGCCCTCGGTGTGGACCCCAGGGGGGACGACCCACACCTTCGTGACCCATCGGCACCGACGGCGGCGCCGCCCGTGGCGATCAGCATCAGCTCCTTCAGGGCCCTCGTTGTGGGCGTACAAGGGAAGCGGGAACCCCGGCGGTGGCCGCTCGCACCAGGGCCTCGACACCACCTGATGGGCCCCCTCGTCCTGGCCGCGGAGGACGAGCCGTTTCTTCGGCGGGAGCGGGTCTGGTTCCTCTCGGGGAGCCTTTCCCTTCTCTGCCGTCGAGAACCGGCGGATCAGAGCCATCGCAGCAAGACGGAGCAAGGACCGGGAAGAAGGAGAAGCAAGAAGGGATGTACTGGAAGGGCGCGCGCCGTTTTGTACTTATGGCCGGCGAAGGCCAACCGCCGACCTCCACGATCGCAGGTAATCATGACCCGCTTTGCATGCAGGGACTTGTCCAATCCGTGCAGTTGCCGAGGCGCCATGGGGAAGTGGAGACGCCCACGTCCAATCAACCGTCATGCGGCGCCCAAGACCGCAGGCTGTTAGGGCCCGCGGCGCTTCGCTCTTGCCCTTCCGCCTCCCTGCACGGCCAAGTCCGGGCGCGCCTTGGGCCCGGGGGCTACTGTCGGCGTTCTGGGAACGGGGGTCCCCAGACTTGCCTGCCTGCGGCCTGCGGCGTGGCTCAAAGGGGGGCCCAGCACGGCCCATCTTCATCAACACAGACCCAAGACCCTCGCGAGGGGCCAAGCCTCGCGGGGCGGACGACACGGAGCTTCCTCAGGCACGGCCTCACTAGGCTGGCTCGCGAGGAGGTGGAGAGATCAAGGCAGGGTACCTCACGAGGTGGCCGTGACGTAAGCCATGACGACCAAGGGCGCCAGGCAGGCGCCAGCCCGCGCAGTGTCCTCCTTTCCCCTTTGGTGCAAAGGGGGCAAGCGCAGCCGCGGGGTATCGAGGCATCAGGAAAAGGTTGCCATTTCGGTGCAACAAGACCAAGACCAGGAGGACTGCAGGATGGAGGTCATCGTGGAGCCCGAGACGGCGTCACCACCAGAGCTTTGTGCAGGCGAGGACCAACTTTAGTCAGGATAAGTGTACCAGATGTTCCCCATCAAAATGGCCAATTGTTGGCGCCCTTCCTGCTCAATATTTGGGAAGAGGCCTAGGGCCATTTCCTATAAATAAGACCAGCCACCCATAGGGAGAGGGGGTTCGGGTTGAGGTTCAGGTGAAGGTTAGAGATCGAGCATCGAGGATCAAGGATCGGATCGAAATCAGAGAGAGAAGGGTGACTGAACTCCTCCTAGCAGTTCGTCCCCCCAGCCAAGAATAGACCCTCGCGAGGCTGTTCTTCCTTGCATTGTTCATCATCATCAGCCCAAGAGGCAATCCACCACACCACACACTGGAGTAGGGTATTACACCACAACGGTGGCCCGAACCAGTATAAACCCTGTGTCTCGTGTGTTGTTCTTTCCATAGCTTAGATCTTAGCGAGGCTGAGGGGTGCAGGTAGGTAGGAGGCGAAATCTCCACGCGCACCCCAGTGTTCGAACCTCAAGGGTCTGCCGGAACCCGAAATCCGACAGAGCTGGCCTCAGGCTGGCTTCACTCCGACTCGGCAGTTCGAGCGTCACTGAGCCAGGCCACGGCGGCCTCCGAGAAGGAGAAGTAGGCCACCGCCAGAGCTACGGCCGATCACGAGGCGGCGCTGAAGGACGCCGAGGCCGCCTGCGACCGCTGCCGAAAGCTGGAGGGTGAGCTAAAGAGCATGCGCGACGAGCGCGCAAAAGAAGCACATGACCGCAAAGCGAAGGAGGAGGAGATGAAGGCTTGGGAGGACGCCATCAGGGGCCACGATGCCGAGCTGGGGGAGCTGACAAAGGCGCGCGCCGCAGAGCGCATCCGACTGGAGGAGCTGGAGCAAGAGGCAAAGGCAAGGGAGGCCGAGCTCGATGCCAAGGCGAAGGTCCTGGCCGAAGACCGCGTGGCCTTCTCTCTTCTTGAGAAGAGGTCCAGCGTGGCGCTGAAGTCATTGTACGAGAAGGGCCTGGAGAAGCCGCTGACCACCGACGAGGATGGCCCTGCTCAGCTGCTTCCCCACTTGGTGAAGGCGCTTGAGGAAGTCATGGAGGGCATCGATCCCATGGCTGAGGCAGAGGCCTGTGTCCTTTCTTCAGTTGTGCTGACGCGTGTCTTCAGCCATCTGTACCTTCGCGACCCCAATGCTCATCTCGACGAGCTGCTGGAGCCTGTAGCTGATGAACATTGCGCGGCCACCGCCGCAGCCATGAAAGGTCAGGTGGAGACCCTGTTGAAGAAGTTCTGCGGCTTCATCCTCGCGCCATCGACCGGCGACGCCACCGATCCTGCAGCTGGCGGTGTAGGTGAAGACGACACTACCAAGGGAGGAGCACCTTCTGCAAGCGATGGCGGTGTCTAGGGGTGGCCTCCGGCTGCTTTCCTATTTCATTCCTGCAATACGCATCAGGCCTCGTGGAGGCGTTAAAACATTCATTTTATATTGTGAGGACAATATGTCTTGTAATATTTGCTTCGAGATTTTGCAATTTTCTTCCAATTTGCTTTGTGTTCTGCATCGGCAGAGCCTGGCCCCGCGCATACCTCAACCGCCGTTGGGCCGACCGGAGACCAGGACGGACCAAGGAGTGAGGGGCTACGTGACCAGTTAGGCTCCTGAGTTGCTATGCTCAGGAGTCCCCCTTGACGCGCAAACAGCTTACAGGGAGAGTACGCGAGGATAGGTTAATGTTCTATGTCGGCAGAGCCCGGCTGTCACACCCTCGATGCGACTATAGCTCCCACGTGTCGAGACACGACTTAGAGGCATAATCGCATTGAAGGCATATGTCGCAAGTTAGGCAATCTTCACAACATCCCATGTAATATAAATCATAAAGGGGAGACAACATAGTTGGCTTACACTCGCCATGTCAATCAAGTACATAAATAACATTACCTCATCCAAACACTCATGGCCCGACTACGGAGCCAAAATAAAAGAGAACCCAACATGCGACAACGGTCCTGTTCACCCCCAACTGGGCACCACTACTGATCATCGGGAAAGGAAACATAGTAACGTTGAGAGTCCTCGTCGAACTCCCACTTGAGCTCAAGTGCGTCTCCTGGAGCGGAATCATCAGGCCCTGCATCTGGTATTATAGTAATCTGTGAGCCACAGGGACTCAGCAATCTCGCACCCTCGCGATCAAGACTATTTAAGCTTATAGGTAAGGCAAGGTAAATATGAGTGGAGCTGCAGCAAGCGACTAGCAAGTATGGTGGCTAACTTATTCGCAAAAGAGAGTGAGAAGAGGAGGCAAAGCGCGAGCGAGAAACTAGAGAGCAACCTGCAACACCGCCTGGTAGAAACTAGAGACTCGGTGTCTCGATAATTCAAGACACTTCGACAGGTTAAAACAAGACCAGCAACACCGCCTGAATGTGTCGACAAATCCCGATAGGAGCTGCACATATCTCGTTCTCAGGGCACACTCAGATGAGCCAGACGTCGGGTAGGCCAGCCGAGAGTTTCCCCTGGTAGCCCCGGACATCGCTCGGTTGGACCAACACTCAGAGGAGCACTGACCCGGGGGGGGGGTTAAAATAAGATGACCCTTGAGTCTACAGAACCCAAGGGAAAGAAAAGGCTAGGTGGAAAATGGTAAAACCAAGGTTGGGCATTGCTGGAAAAGCTTTAATCAAGGCAAACTATCAAGGGGTTCCCATTATAACCCGACCGCATAAGGAACGCAAAATCCAGGAACATAACACCGATATGACGGAAACTAGGGCGGCAAGAGTGGAACAAAACACTAGGCGAGAGGCCGAGCCTTCCACCCTTTACCAAGTATATAGATGCATTAAGATAACATAGCAATATAATGATATCCCAACAAGTAAATAAATGTTCCAACAAGGAACGGCCTTCAATCTTCACCTGCAACTAGCAACGCTATAAGAGGGGCTGAGCAAAGTGGTAACATAGCCAATCAACGGTTTGCTAGGACATGGTGGGTTAGAGGTTTGACATGGCAATTTGGGAGGCCTGAAAGCAAGTGGTAGGCATCGTAGCATTGGCATAGCAAAAGAGCGAGCAAACTAGCATAGCAAAGATAGTAGTGATTTCGAGGGTATGATCATCTTGCCTGCACAGTTGTCAGAGTAGACTGGATCCTCGAAAGCAAACTCAACGGGCTCCTCGTTAGCGAACTCGTCTCCTGGCTCTACCCAAACAAGACAAACAAGCAACAAGGATACAATCAACCACGTGCAAGGATCAAGCAATATGATGCAATGATGATATGCTATGCGGGATGCGATGCGGGATGCAAAATGCAAGATAAGACAGGAAAAGCATGAACCTGGTCTAAACTTGGAAATCCAAGTGTGACACTAGAAAGATGAGATGAAATCTCTTGAAAACGATATAAAGAACGCCGGAATCGGAGTTACGGTTTGGAAATGGCAAGCGATTCAAAAATGACACCGGTCTATGATTTACAGCAAGTAGCCATCTAAATGCAATGAGATGAACATGCTACAGCACCCAAACATGACAACAAAATACATGGCAGGGATGCATTCAAGATGCTTAACAAAAGTCTAGCACTAAGCTACGGCCAATTCATCCATTAACAGGTTCAAACAAGCATGGAAAAAATGCATATGGCAAACAGATCTCAGACTTAGTGAAATTAACACTTGTCTGGAATTTCAGATCAGGTAGCACTCTTCGGAGCAAAAAAACTACATGCTACAGGACCTGAACATGGCAAAGTAAAGCATGGCATGGAGCTACTCAAAGATCTTAACAAAAGTCCCTTAGTGACCTTGAGCCAAAAGGGATCAGAAAATACAATTGCAAGCATCTGAACATAGCAAAAACATAATCAGTTTTCAGACTTAGTGAAAACTAACACATGCTGAAACATAACTCAAGTAGGCATGTTTACGAGCTCGATGCTCTCACTACGGTGCAAGTCATGGCAATAAAAGCATACATCCATCAAGAAGGCACAAAATTCAAGCTATAAATGGCAAGAACAATAGCATAGCATGCACGGATCAACTACAACATCATCGGCAAAATTGCAAACAAGTGGACAATCTTCCCAGATTCAAAAAGTAGCAAAAGTAGAGCTCGATTGACTCAAGCTAGGGTGCTCCATAATTGCAAACAAAGGCATGGATGGATAGAGCACTACAAGATTAACAAAACATCCTTACTAATCATCCTCAAAAGAGGCACGGATCACTAGGAAACAACATGAACATATGGCAACATGAGATAAACAGATCATGGACTTAGTGGAATTCCCAAGTCCCTGGAAACAGAATTAGCAAGTGCACCACTTTGCAAGCTTGCACTAGTCACCACACACATCACAAAAATACATGGGTTGCACCTCTGGAAAGATGACAAAACCCTTAACAAAACACATGTAGAGCATCAGGGCATATCGTGCACATATTAATCATGGCAAAAATGACAAAAACCTAAATGGAGTAGCAGATCTGACAATTAACTCAAGTAGCCCTCTTCTAACAGCATTTTGGGCATCATGATGAACTCAAATGAAAATGATGCAATGTAATGAAATGATGTACTCTCCGAGATGAACATTTTGATATGCTATATGCATGAATCGGAGCTACGGATGCAAAGTTACGGTAGGTCAAAGTATGCAACATGGGCTAGGGTTTCTGAGGGAAAAGTCAACCGAGACGAAAAATATCCCAGATCTGGATCGCACGTGGATCGAGGACGGCCGGCGAGGAACTGTTCATGCCGGAGTTGAGGTCGCCGGCGATGGCGTCGTGGTGGTCGGACTTGGCGGGATCTCGCCGGAATTCGCGGGAAGGACGGCGGAGGGCGGCGGGATCCCGGACTTGGCGGCGGCGGCTTGGGCGCGTCGGGCGGCTCGTCGGGCGGCGCGTCGGGCGGCAGGGTCCCGTGGACAGGCGGCGATGCGGCGGCGGGGAGCGGCAGAGCGGCTTGACGGCGGATGGCGGCGCGAGGCGGCGCGGGCAGGCGGGATGCGGTGGCCCGGTCGCGCGGAGGAGAGGGCCCGCCCTGGGCCGGGACGGGCCACGGCGGTGGGAGGCCGGCGCGGGACAGGTGGCGCCTCAGGATTGGCGGCGGCGATGTGTCCGCTAGGAGGCGGACATGTCCGGCGGCGGCGTGAGCAAGTTTTAGGGTTTCGGGGAAAGAAGGAGATCCAAAAACGGAGGGGTTCTTTAAATAGAGGTAGAGGGAGCTAGGAGAGTCCAAATGAGGTGCGGTTTTCGGCCACGCGATCATGATCGAACGCTCTAGATGATGGAGAAGACTTAGGTCGGTTTTGGGCCAAATTGGAGGGGTGTTGGGCTGCAACACACACGAGGCCTTTTCGGTCCCTCGGTTAACCGTTAGAGTATCAAACGAAGTCCAAATGATACGAAACTTGACAGGCGGTCTACCGGTAGTAAACCAAGGCCGCTTGGCAAGTCTCGGTCCAATCCGGAAATGTTTAATCCCCACACACGAAAGAAAGCTAGAACTGACCACCGGAGGAGAACGAAGCGTTGGAATGCAAAACGGACAACGGGGAAAATGCTCGAATGCATGAGATGAACACGTATGCAAAAGCAATGCACATGATGACATGATATGAGATGCATGACAACGACAACAACACAAGGAGACAAAGACCCGAACCCGAGAATATAAATTAACTTAATGCCGGAAACGGCAAGAGTTGGAGTACAAATTGGGAAAGTTACATCAGGGGTGTTACAACACTCCACCACTACGAAAGGATCTCGTCCCGAGATCTAGGACTGAAAAAACATCGGGTACTCAGAACGGAGGTGATCCTCGTGTTCCCAGGTAGCTTCACGGTCGGAATGTAAAACAGACAACGGGGAAAATGCTCGAATGCATGAGATGAACATGTATGCAAAAGCAATGCACGTGATGACATGATATGAGATGCATGACAACGACAACAACACACGGAGACAAAGACCTGAACCCGAGAATATAAATTAACTTAACGCCGGAAACGGCAAGAGTTGGAGTACAAATTGGGAAAGTTACATCCGGGGTGTTACACCGGCCCCACGCATACCTCAACCGTCGTTGGGCCGACCGGAGACCAGGACGGACCAAGGAGTGAGGGGCTACATGACCAGTTAGGCTCCTGAGTCGCGATGCTCAGGAGTCCCCCTTGACGTGCAAACAATCTCTATACCTTTGCCCTCGCCGAGGCTCGGCTCGGGAGGGGCGTGTGATGACCAGGTCCGGGAGACCTGGTTGGGTGGCATGCGCTTGGGCGTGCCCCAAGCATAGCCCCCATGCCCAGCCCCCTCGCGCGGCTTTCCCGAGGGGAGGCATTGCGGTGAGGCCGGACGCTGAGCTCTGGGGCTCCTTGAGGTTGGTACGACCGTGAAGCCGCCCTCAGTTGTTTATGACCAGCGCGGAGCATAGTGGTTCTGCTTGTGCACGGGCATAGCCGTTCCTCGGCAGTGTCGACGGCCAGCGCGGAGCATGGTGCTTCCACTTGTGCGTGGGAGGGGGGCTCCCTCTACGGAGAGCCCTCGGGGCGTGTACAGCCCCACCCTGACACGTGGCTTGCACGGTAGGGCTAGACGAGGTATATCTGGGCACTCGTGAGCCAGCGCGGGACTCACGAGGCCCTACCTCAAGGCGGGTTGCGCCTGATCTTGTTCCTGTTTGCTGTGCTGGTCCTGCGAGGTGGTCAGACAACCTGCGCCGAACGAATCTCCTGAGGTTATTGCGTGAGAAATCCAAGCACCAACGACCCCAGGAGGTGACGTAAACGGGGCCGGCTCGCCAGACATAGCTCAGCCGTTGGATTTATCGATGCTGTAGGGACAGGCCCGAGCACAGATGTCGTGCTCAACTTACTCACACGAAGGGTCCTGAAGAAAGACGGCCGGCGCGCGGTCCCCATGATGGGTGGCGATCGAACAAGTAGTAATCATAGGTAGATTAACATGAGAGTAGCAGGCTTAAGTAAGTGCATGGGAGATACGTGCCACTGGGTCAGGCCCGAGCGACTTGGGGATGATGCAACCCGAGGGGCGCTCCCGACAAGGTAACCTAAAGACATAGAAAGGGATACATGCCACAGGGACGGACCCATGCGGCCTGGGAATGATGCAGCCCGAGGGGCGCTCCCAGCTAAATGAACTTGGAAAATGTCACCTGGTTATGTTGACGAAGGGGAGTTGGGGCAGCTGAAGGCGCATAGTGAAGGGGTTGCTCCTCACGAGCCACCGGGGCCCTGAGCCTCAAGAGGCTTTGGGGGCTCAGGTGGTTCCTTGAGGACCGTCTCCATCTCCATCAGGACAGCGTGGTGCCTAGCCTCCTGAGCTACTAGGATGCGCCACAAGTTGCGTTGGTAGGCGGACGACACGCTCAGCAGGCCGAAGGGCATGCGAATGTAGCTGTGCGATGGGCCCTCGTAGCGTCCCACGCGTGAAGGCCATAAAAGCTCCTGAGAAGCGGCCCTGTTGAGCCCTGGAACATCGATGCAGATGCGTAACCCGACATCCTCACCTGGATGGAAAGCTGTGCCTCGTTAGCAGCGGTCGCCGCACATGGCCCTTGCGTCTTGCAATTCCTGGGTGGTTGTCGGTGTCAAAACCGGCGGATCTCGGGTAGGGGGTCCCGAACTGTGCGTCTAAGTCAGATGGTAATAGGAGGCAGGGGACACGATGTTTACCCGGGTTCGGGCCCTCTTGATGGAGGTAATACCCTACATCCTGCTTGATTGTTCTTGATGATATGAGTACTACAAGAGTTGATCTACCATGAGATCGTGGAGGCTAAACCCTAGAAGCTAGCCTATGGTATGATTGTATGTTGTCCTACGGACTAAACCCTCCGGTTTATATAGACACCGGAGGGGGCTAGGGTTACACAGAGTCGGTTACAAGGGAGGAGATCTACATATCTGTATTGCCTAGCTTGCCTTCCATGCCAAGGAGAGTCCCATCCGAACATAGGATGAAGTCTTCAATCTTGTATCTTCACAGTCCAACAGTCCAGCCAAAGGATATAGTCCGGCTGTCCGGAGACCCCCTAATCCAGGACTCCCTCAGTAGCCCCTGAACCAGGCTTTAATGACGATGAGTCCGGCGCGCAGTATCGTCTTCGGCATTGCAAGGCGGGTTCCTCCTCCGAATACTCCATAGAATATTTTGAACACCAGAATAGTGTCTGGCTCTGCAAAATAAGTTCCACATACTACCGTAGAGAGAATAATATTTCCACAAATCCAATCTGCTGACACGTTTGACAGCATGACATCACGTCATGGCCCGGTCATTATTCGAACCGTTTTTCTCAACCAGCACCGCACATAACGCGAGGCGGTTTTCTTGACACGTCTTGTCAAAGCAGAGATCGTGTCCCCCTTATTACGGTATTCTCATCAATACAGATGTGGGTAACCCAACCGTACCATCAATTACGGCGTTTGGGGAATAAACAATTTTACCAGTCAAGTGGGGAGGCGCGTCGCCTCTTCCGCCCCTATAAAGGGACAAGGATTCACCCTTTTTTACCCACGCCTTCTTCCTCCTTGCTTACCCATTCTTGCACACTCGAGCTCCAGCGCCCAAGTTCGCGTCTTTCTTCTCAAACCACTCCAAGCATGTCCGGAGCGGGAGGCAAGTGGATGGTCTCCTCCGTCACGGAGGAGAACATCACAAAGTTACAGGAAGCCGGATATCTGGCCGCGGATATCGCGCACCGGCTGCCAGATGCAGGGCAGCTCATCCCTACGCTCGAACCCCATGAGAGGGTAGTTTTTCTTACCCACTTCGTCCGCGGACTGGGATTTCCCCTACACCCGTTTGTCCGCGGGCTCATGTTCTACTACGGGCTGGATTTTCATGATCTGGCCCCCAATTTTATCCTCAACATCTCGGCGTTTATCGTCATGTGCGAGGCCTTCCTCCGCATTAGGCCCCACTTCGGCCTGTGGCTGAAGACCTTCAATGTTAAACCGAAGGTGGTGGTTGGCCAGCAAGCATAGTGCGGACGCGCCATGGTGGGAAAAATGCCTAACGTCACCTGGCTCGAAGGTTCCTATGTGGAGACCATAAAGGGGTGGCAATCGGGGTGGTTCTACATCACCGAGCCACGCGACACCAACTGGGTGGCGGCCCCCAAATTTCGATCCAGAATCCCCACGCGGCTCACCTCCTGGAAAGAGAAGGGCCTGTCCTGGGGTTCTTCAGTAGAGCTGACCGGACTCCAGACCTACATCAGGAACATGATGAGCAAGAAAGTCAAGCTTGTCAACGTGGTCCATGTCATGCTCTTCCGCTAGATTCTCCCGTGTCAACGACGAGTGTCGGTGTCAAAACCGGCGGATCTCGGGTAGGGGGTCCCGAACTGTGCGTCTAGGCCGGATGGTAACAGGAGGCAAGGGACACGAAGTTTTACCCAGGTTCGGGCCCTCTCGATGGAGGTAAAACCCTACGTCCTGCTTGATTAATATTGATGATATGGGTAGTACAAGAGTAGATCTACCACGCGATCGAGGAGGCTAAACCCTAGAAGCTAGCCTATGGTATGATTATTGTTGTCTCTGTTCTTCTACGGACTAAAACCCTCCGGTTTATATAGACACCGGATAGGGTTAGGGTTACATAGAGTCGGTTACAATGGTAGGAGATCTACATATCCGTATCACCAAGCTTGCCTTCCACACCAAGGAAAGTCCCTCCCGGACACGGGAAGAAGTCTTCAATCTTCTATCTTCATAGTCCAGGAGTCCGGCTGAAGGTATAGTCCGGCTATCCGAACACCCCCTAATGCAGGACTCCCTCAGTAGCCCCCAAACCAGGCTTCAATGACGATGAGTCTGGCGCGCAGATTGTCTTCGGCATTGCAAGGCGGGTTCTCCTCCAAATTCCGTGTACCTGTTTGAATAAAGTCCGGTTTCTTGTAGATGTTGCGCTCCTTGGCTTCTATGCCCAATAATGGCTGCTTCCCACGTGTCAAACGAATATGAAAAGTCTGACTGTTTTTACATTCACACCCCTAGCCGCGTAAATGAGCTGCCCTATTTAAGGGGACGAGGATTTAGATCCAATCCACACCTTCTCCCCTCCGCGAGTGTTCATCAGAGCGCATCTGACAAAGGTCCATTCCACCATGGCCAGCCGTCGCAACTCCTCCCCTCGCCCTTCCAGCCCTAAGCCCGGATATTGGGAGAGATGTTCCATCCCGCATAACGAGCTAGTGACACTCCAGACCAAGGGATTTCTCCCCCGGCCTATATGGTCCCGGTTCGAGCCGGTCTTGCCGTCTACAACGGCGGAGAGCAAGCAGAGAATGCCCCTAATCCCTCCAAAGGAGAGCGGGTGTGCCTCGTCCCTTACTTAATAAGGGGGCTCGGATTTCCAATCCATCCATTTCTCCAGGGGTTGCTGGAGTTCTACGGCCTCCAGCTACATAATCTCACGCCTGCCTCAGTACTGCATATCGCGGGCTTTATAGCCCTCTGCGAGCTATTCTTGGGTGTCGAAGCTCATTTCGGACTGTGGAAGGAGCTATTTTGCCTCGTGCCCCGTTCCAAGAAGGGGTCAATGTATCAAGTGGGCGGAGCCGAAGTGTGGCGCATCGCCGGGACCGGATATCTGTCCGGAACCCCAAAGAAGGCGTCCAAAGACTGGCCCTCGGAGTGGTTTTATATAGAAGACATTCCGCTGCCAGATCCTGTCCAAATCGGCCTCCCTGAATTCAACAATGCTCCCTTAAAGAAGCACCTAAGCTGGCGCCCACGGAGCCCTCAGAGAGGAGGTGACAGGGACATCATTTACCTGATGGGCCGAATAAGATTGTTAGCCCATTCCAGATTAACCATGATCGGGGTTATGGCTGAATGCATTATGCGGGGGGTGCAGCCGCTTCAGTATAGAAGCCACCCCATGTGGGACTTCAACGGGGAGGACGATGCCGCCCGCTTCCGCCGTAAGGGACCGGATTCAGCTGCCGCTCTACTAAAGATCTTGTCCACTTTGTATAAGGGAGAAGAGGAGGAATTTCTCCGTGTCAACCCTCAGGTTGGATTCTCCATGCACAATCCCCCAAGCTGGGTAAGCGGCCGTATTTACTTGTCCATCCGTTTTGTATTCCCATTGTTAAATATTCAGTCTGACGACTTCAACGCAGGAACTGCGCCGGGCTGTTAAGGAAATAAGCAGCCCTCCTCCACAACCCGAGGACCCAGGACGGTCCCTCGACCCAGCCTCCCAAGAGGATCCAGACATATCTGTGGAGCTGATTGATGGAGTGTTCCATCAATTGAGCAAGGACAATGCCTTGGTGGCCATTACGGTCGATTACCCAGGGCTAATCTTGACCCCCGGGTACCTGAGATCGAAGTCCCAGTACCCCGAATAGGTGTCCGCCCACTCGTGTTCAGTTTCCTGGTTGCAACCGAACTTTGCAGGGGAGGTATTTAAGGCGGAAGGCCGAACCTGCGGCGACAAGCCAACGAGGGGCCGTAGGGTCCTGTGGGCAGAAAAGAAGTGCAGTCTGGACCGAGGCGTCAGCGCAAAGGTATGGCGCGCCCCCTTATCCCAGGTGTTATACCTTCGAGGCATATTGACACTCGCGCTCTTTTCAGGACAAAGAGACCTCGTCGGACTACATCCCGAGAGGCTGCCAATTGCGCCTCCACCAGCTAGGCTCCAAAGCCTGGTCAGGAGGCGGAGGCGAACGCAAGGCGCGCGCCAGACGCTCCTCCGACGGAGGATGTGGACGGGTTGTCTGCCACCAACTTTGAGGTGGAGAGTGCCATGAACCACAGGCGTCGCCGGACAATTCTTCGCGATGCTTGTTTCTCCCAAGGGGCGTTAGATGCCTTCAACTCGGGAGATGCGTACCTCCATGCCGCTCAAAATGGTCTAGCCAGAGCCACAGAGCAGTATGTAAAAGACATACGGGTAAGAAAATTCTGGTAATTATATGTATATACCAGTAGCCCCCGAGACTTGAAACAGTTAGAATAACTGATTTAAGGATCATTTGTGATGCAGGTTCTTACAGAAAAGAATTCCCTACTGTCCAAGGAGCTGGAAGAGTGCAAAGCCCAACTTGAGGCCGCACTAGCCGCGACAGGGGAGCCCAAGGAGACCCCCTCTGGTAATATACACTTCGAAAGATAAGTATTTTGCGAAGCACGGCTTTGGTGCGAATCTGACAAATGAAATTGCAGATGGCGCCGGATTGAATCCTGAAAGGCAACACCTCCTATGCCAGCTAAAGGTTGGTGAGAAGGTGCTGACAAAGGTGAGGCGGGAGAAGAACGGTCTCCAAGATGCCAACACCAAGCTGGGCGTCGAGCTGAAAGATGTTTGTGCCCAGCTGTCAGACTCCGTGAAGGAGAATCAGCGGCTTCGGCGCGGCATATTTAGTAAGTGCTTGAACGAACCTTTGAAAGAAAGTTCGGCGGGGAAGTCGACTAACAGAGCAATGTCTGTAGGTGTGCTAACAGGTCGTCCTGCAGAGGAGATGCCCGGTTCTACGGGTGACCTTCTTCCCGAGCTCTCGCAACTGCTCGATCGAGTTCGGCAGGCGATGCAAGGTGTCGCCCAGGCCCTGTGGCCATCCGTCTCCATGCCCAAAGGTCTTGGAGAGCTTGCGGAGAAGCTAAAGGGAGCACGGCGGCGCTTCTGATTGTGGAAGATATCAGCCTGCCGTCAAGGCGCTAGGGAGGCCTGGGCCATGGTGAAGACGCGGTACGCAAAGGCTGACCCCAACCACATGGCCGAGGTCGGTCCTGTAGGGCCCGATGGGAAGGAGATCCCTGTAAGCTTAGTATATGGCCAAGTAGAGTTGGTCGCAAAGTATTCCCAGCAGGACTGTAAATTAGACAGCCTGTTAGATGGTATTGAAGAGGAATACAACCAGTCAAAATGACTATGTAATTTAATTGACATTTATAATGCCTTCTAGCCGGATTGTAGATCATTTGTCATGGCCGACCTTTTCGCTTCAGCCTCGGGACCTGACGGTCCGGAGTGTGTCCGAATTCCCATGCGGTTATATAGGAACTGGGGAATGCATGGAGACCAGGCGTAGGGGTCATTAGGGCTTGAACAGACAAGTGCTCGACTAGTTATGTTATATTACATGGTTAGTAAGAAACATCTTCCAGGGAGAATAGTTCCGTTAGGGGTTCCTTTCCCTGGGAGGCATGCCCTAAGGTGCATGTCCATGCTATGAAAAGAAACGCAGGAAAAACATCTGGGGGCGTATAGATAAAAATAAAAAAAGATCATCTTTATTTCACCGACCGAATATTCCCTTAAGAACGCTAGCTTTCGGCTTCACCCAGTCTGAGGTACACGTCCGGCTGACCCGGCAGTAACAATCGCAGAGGTGCTCCCTTTACCACCTAGCCGAACAATCGGGAACGTAGGGGTAAGCACAGGAGCCAGGCAACCCAGCTTGGCCAAAACTTAAGTCATATCGATGCATATAATGGTGAATAAAAGGTACATGCGGAAGTGTGACACATGTGTTGGGCATGAAGCCCGTATGAATAAGCTTCTGTTTAAAGAAGCCCCCAGGTTTAATGAGCGCGGATAGCGCGTCACTTTATGAGCCTTTAGAGGCTATAAGAGAGAGAGAGAGAGAAGAAGAGAAATGTAAGACAGAAAATATATAAAAAATGGACAGAGGAAGGAGACGAACACAGAGTCCGGCGCTAGGCATAGAATCTTCGGAGACGAGCTGCGTTCCATGGGTTTGGCTCGAGTCGGTTATCCGATGCATCCCGCAGGCGGTACGCTCCACCAGTCAGGACTTGGTCAATTATGAAGGGACCTTCCAACTTGGGCTTGAGTTTGTCCTTTTTCTTGTCCGGTAGTCGTAGAACTAATTCGCCAACGTTGTAATTTTTGGCCCGTACTTCTCTGCTTTGGTATCTTCGAGCCTGCTGTTGATAGAATGCGGAACGGGCTTTTGCCACGTCACGCTCCTCCTCCAATGCGTCCAAGCTGTCCTGCCGATCGAGTTCGGCTTCTCTTTATTCGTACATGCACACTCGAGGTGAGTCATGAATTATGTCGCAAGGCAAAACTGCCTCTGCGCCATACACCATAAAGAATGGTGTGTATCCGGTGGTGCGATTCGGCGTGGTCCGCAGCCCCCAGAGTACGGAGTCGAGCTCCTCTACCCAATGCGTGTTAGATTCCTTGAGGGACCGCCCTAATCTGGGTTTGATGCCGCTCATGATAAGACCATTTGCATGTTCGACCTGGTCGTTAGTTTGTGGGTGATAGACGGAAGCATAATCGAGCTTGATGCCCATGTTTTTACACCAGAGTTTTACCTCATCAGCCGTGAAGTTCGTGCCGTTATCAGTGATGATGCTGTGGGGGACGCCGTAACGGTGTACAACCCCGGATATAAAGTCTATCACCGGTCCGGATTCGGCCGTCTTAACAGGCTTGGCTTCTATCCATTTGGTGAACTTATCCACCATGACCAGTAAGTATTTTTGCTTGTGGGTTCCGCCTTTAAGGGGTCCAACCATGTCAAGCCCCCAGACCACGAAGGGCCAAGTAATGGGGATAGTTTGGAGGGCGGTGGGTGGCATATGGCTTTGGTTTGCAAAGAGCTGGCAACCGGTGCATCGTTGGACTAAGTCCTAAGCGTCTGCCCGGGCCGTCGGCCAATAAAAGCCTATACGGAAGGCCTTGCTTACAAGGGACCGGGCTGCAGCGTGATGACCGCCGAGTCCGGCATGAATTTCAGCCAGGAGGTTCCGCCCCTCCTCTTCGGAGATGCACCTTTGAAGGACTCTGGTAGTGTTTTTCTTATAAAGCTCTCCCTCGTGGACTCTGTAGGCTTTAGATCGCCGCACTATGCAGCGTGCCTCATTTTGGTCCTCGGGGAGTTCCTGCCTAGTAAGGTAGGCGAGGAATGGTTCTATCCACGGGGCGATGACGGCCATTATTACGTGGGTTGAAGGTGTTATTTCATTGGCAGAGCCTCCGATTGTGTCAGAATGTTCAGTGTCGGGCAGTGCGGTTGGGTCCGGGCTGTTATTGTTCGGCTCCCCTTCCCATACTACGGATGGCTTGAACAGCCTTTCCAAGAAGATGTTGGGGGGGGACTACATCGCGTTTTGCGCCGATGCGTGCCAGGACATCTGCCGCCTAATTATTTTCTCGCGCTATATGGTGAAATTCAAGCCCCTCGAACTGAGATGACATTTTTAGGACGGCGTTGCGGTAAGCTGCCATTTTTGGATCCTTGGCATCGAAGTCTCCATTTATTTGGGATATTGCGAGGTTCGAGTCCCCGCGCACCTCTAGGCGTTGGATGCCCATGGATACTGCCATCCGGAGACCATGTAAAAGGGCCTCATATTCGGCTGCATTGTTGGAGTCCGTGTACATAATCTGTAGTACGTATTGAACTGTGTCTCCTGTGGGGGACATCAAAACGACGCCAGCCCCCAGTCCGGCCATCATCTTGGAGCCGTCGAAATGCATGATCCAATTTGAATATGTGCCGTATTCTTTAGGGAGTTCGGCCTCTGTCCATTCTGCGACGAAGTCGGCCAAGACTTGTGATTTGATGGCTCGTCGTGGCTTATAAGTTATGTCGAACAGGAGGAGCTCAATGGCCCATTTTGCAATCCGACCCGTTGTGTCACGGTTGTTTATAATATCGTTAAGTGGTACTTCTGAGGCTACTATTATTGAACACTCTTGAAAGTAGTGTCGTAGCTTCCGGGATGCCATGAATACCGTGTACGCAATCTTTTGATAATGCGGGTACCGTGATTTGCAGGGAGTGAGGACAGTGGACACGTAGTAGACCGGCTTTTGAAGGGGAAATTTGTGTCCGTCCGCTTCTCGTTCAACGACGAGTACTGCGCTTACAACCTGATGTGTTGCTGCAATGTATAATAGCATTGCTTCACCAATGTTTGGCGCGGCCAGGACTGGGTTTGTTGCCAGTATGGCTTTTATTTCATTGAGTCCGGCCGTAGCTGCATCCGTCCATTTGAAGTGTTCGATGCGCCGAAGTAGGCGGTAAAGGGGTAGGGCCTTTTCTCCCAAGCGAGAGATAACGCGGCTTAGAGCTGCCACGCATCCAGTTAACTTTTGTATTTGTTTGAGGTCCTTTGGGATATCCAGTTGCGACAGAGCTCCGATCTTGGCTGGATTTGCTTCAATTCCTCTACCAGATACTATGAAGCCCAAGAGCTTTCCGGCTGGAACGCCGAAAACGCATTTTTCCAGGTTGAGCTTGATGTCGTATGTTCGGAGGTTATCAAATGTGAGCCTCAAGTTGTCTGCTAGAGATTCAACATGTCTTGTTTTAACGACCACATCATCTACATATGCCTCCACTGTTTTGCTGATCTGGCTTGCCAGACATGTCTAAATCATGCGCTGATATGTTGCGCCGGCGTTTTTGAGCCCGAAGGGCATTGTGTTGAAGCAGAATGGCCCGTATGGTGTGATAAATGCCGTTGCGGCTTGGTCTGGTTCTGCCATCTTAATTTGATGGTAGCCAGAATATGCGTCGAGGAAACACAACGAATCATGTCCTGCGGTAGCGTCGATAATTTGATCGATGCGGGGGAGGGGGAAGGGATCCTTTGGACAAGCCTTGTTAAGGTCTTTAAAATTAACACACGGGCGCCAGGATTTTTCCTTCTTCGGTACCATCACCAGGTTTGCTAGCCAGTCCGGATGTTTTATATCTCTAATGAATCTGGCCTCCAATAGCTTTGCTAGCTCCTCTCCCATGGCCTGTCTCTTAGGTTCGGAAAAACGCCGAAGAGCCTGTTTGACAGGTTTGAATCCTGCTTGGATATTTAAGCTGTGCTCGGCCAGCCTGCGTGAGATTCCTGGCATGTCTGAAGGGTGCCAGGCGAAAATGTCCCAGTTCTCTCGTAGGAACTCTCGCAATGCAGCGTCGACATCAGGGTTTAACTGTGCCCCGATGGAAGTTGTTTTATTGCGGTCCGTTGGATGGACTTGGAATTTGACTATTTCGTCCACCGGTTTAAAGGAGGTGGACTTGGATCTTTTGTCGAGTACCACATTGTCCCTATTCACCATAGAGCGCAGCGCAGTTATCTCCTCAGCCGCTAGGGCTTCGGATAGTGCCTCGAGGGCCAGTGCGGCTGTCTTGTTTTCGGCGCGGAGTGCTATGTCCGGATCACTAGCGAGAGTGATGATCCCATTAGGCCCGGGCATCTTGAGCTTCATGTACCCGTAATGGGGTATTGCTTGGAAGACTGAAACGCTTCCCTCCCTAGCAGAGCGTGATAACCGCTGCTGAATGGAGCCACCTGGAACTTGACCTCTTCGGACCTGTAATTATCCGGCGTGCCGAACACCACATCTAGTGTGATTTTTCCTGTACAGCGCGCTTCCCAACTGGGGATTATTCCTCTAAAGGTTGTGCTGCTTCGCTCAATGCGGTTCCAGTCTATTTCCATTTTTTGAAGGGTCTCCTCATAAATGAGGTTCAATCCGCTGCCGCCGTCCATGAGTACCTTGGTAAGACGAAAGCCATCCACTATTGGACTGAGGACCAATGCGGCTGGTGCTCGGGCTGTTCGGGATTTAGGTTCATCACTGGCGTTAAAGGTAATAGCCGTGTCACTCCATGGGTTTATTGTTGCTACTTGGTAGACTTCGGCAAGGCTGCGGAGTGTCCTTTTTTGCATATTATTTGATGCAAACTCTCGAAGACTGTTAATACCGTATTGGTGTCTCTGGGGTGGCTTTCTGTGGCCTCCAGAATTAGGAGATTTTCGCCAATTTTGGCCACTTGCCGGAGTATACAACATGCTCTAAGGCTGTGAGTTGGTGTGGCGTCTCTGTACTATGAATTTTACAGGGTCCATTAAGCCATCCTTCCAGTATGGTTCCATGCCCTGTAGATGGTTTTTGCTTTTTAGTGCTTGACCGGGGTGACTGGTGATGATGCACCCTTTTATTTCGACTCCGTTTGTATTCAGGGCCGGATTGTCCCAAAATTTTATTTCGGTTTTCCAGGCGCTTTCCATCGCACAATATTTTCGTACAATGGACGCCAATCAGCGAAGCGTGTAATATCATGGCGACTTATGGCGTTGAGTATTCCCTTGTCCGTGCAATTATTGCAGAAGATTGAGATTGCGTCTTCCTCGCGGCAGTCCCTTAGCATGTTCTTAACTAGGAGGAATCTGGCCCAGTAATGATGTACTGTTTCATCGGGTTCTTGCCTGATTTTGGATAGATCGCTTATGTTGGGGTGGGTGGGTGGAATTAAATCCGAAGCCTCACCCCATCTAAGGCTCAGAGGCCGAGGAATTTCCAAACTTGAAAATTTGGATTCCTGGATGTTGTCCAATGAATCCAGCCCGTCGCCTGACTCTAAATTCAGGTCTTGAGTGATACCCTCCCCTCCGCGGGTATCCGGCTTGGAGGGATCGGGAATCCGGACGTAGCGAGTCTTTAAGATAGATGAAGGCTCGCCGCATTGTCCCTCCACCACAGCAACGTGATGGGTGACTTGGGGAGAGTTAATCTCTCTCAGATCGGGTTTAGGCCCAATCTGGTCATAATCCGTGGCGACTCCCAGGGCGGCGAAGCGATCCAAGAGCTCGTTTATGGAGGAGAGCTCCATTGGATCTAACTGCTCGGCGAGTTCCGAGCTGACATGAAGATTGTTTTCGATGGCTCGAGAGGTCATCGTCGGTGCAGAAGCCGAACAGGCGGTCATAAGAAAACCACCTAGCCGGAGGGTTTGGCCGACAGCCAAAGCTCCCTTAGCAACGGTGCCGTCTTTAAAGACGGGGCGAGGCATCCTTCCTGATGGTGACGACACAGAGCAACTCTCAATGAAAGCACCAATGTCGGTGTCAAAACTGGTGGATCTCGGGTAGGGGGTCCCGAACTATGCGTCTAGGCCGGATGGTAACAGGAGGCAAGGGACACGAAGTTTTACCTAGGTTCGGGCCCTCTCGATGGAGGTAAAACCCTACGTCCTGCTTGATTAATATTGATGATATGGGTAGTACAAGAGTAGATCTACCACGAGATCGAGGAGGCTAAACCCTAGAAGCTAGCCTATGGTATGATTATTGTTGTCTAGGTTCTTCTACGGACTAAAACCCTCCGGTTTATATAGACTCCGGATAGGGTTAGGGTTACATAGAGTCGGTTACAATGGTAGGATATCTACATATCCGTATCGCCAAGCTTGCCTTCCACGCCAAGGAAAGTCCCTCCTGGACACGGGACGAAGTCTTCAATCTTGTATCTTCATAGTCCAGGAGTCCGGCTGAAGGTATAGTCCGGCTATCCGAACACCCCCTAATCCAGGACTCCCTCAACGAGCATTCAATTTGTGGGAGTTCGACCCGGCCCAGCACCAGACGCTGTGAGAGCTCTATGACACGATGCATAAGGACGTCTAGAGGGTGCTGTTCAAGGGCGCCGAGGTACCTCCTTCCCTCACCGAGGACCGCGGACTCAGCGCAAAGTGCCATGCCAATCCGGCAAGTTTTTGCATCTTAGAGGGTATTTATTTTCCCCAGTTAAATGATGTGCGGGATCTAAGGTTCCATGCCATTAACAGGACTGGATAAAGACATCGGAGCAGCTCGATTGCCCAGCCCCCCTGCCTGAAGATCCCGCAGATGCTCTCCTAATGGAGATGCTGGCTCCGTCACCTTACGAGGTGCCGGCGAAGAAGACCAAGAAGAAGGCCCCGGGGACCCGATAGGGTCTCCGGCACAAGGTCCTATCGGACTCATCGTCCGATGACTCCGACGCGCACTCCTCCCACGAAAATGAGGAGGAGGAGGAGGAAAATTCTCTCCCCCCCAGCTGGGGGAGACAAGAAAAGGAAGACCGACCGAACCGGGGAGGCCGAAGGGAAGGACCCTCCCTCCGGACTGCTCCACGAAGGCCGCCTATAGTGGCGACGAGTGGCTGCCCAGGGTCAAGCCCCTCGCGAAGTCATAAGTATCCGGACACTATAGTAATTCATGGTATGTTTTATTGCACTGTTTCTCCTCATGCCGAACATGATTATGCAGTCCATCCCGAGCTCATCTCGACGTATCCTCGTCGAGCGGTTCATTGGACTCGTCGGATATGAATAGTGCTTCTCTTCCAACCGCCTCCACCCCTCGTCCTACGGACAATGTCGAGGTGTTGTCTCGAAAGGCACCAAGCCGAGGGGCGGTGGTCCTGGGGACGCCTCAAGGCGACCTCCCGGACCCTGGGTACAAAGGGAGCAAAACTCCCACGGGCTCCGAGTTCGGCCCCCAGCCGAACACTGCGCCGGAATCTTCGATGGTTCCGGACTCCGGCAGGCGATCCCCCATTAAGGGGGGCCAGCCGCCCGTACCGGTGTCCTCTGTCCATCCAGAGGCACCGGACAACTTGCTGGAAGTGCTTCGTAGCGCCTCCATCGATGAAGAGCACCGCACTATCATGAGTGTGGTGATCGAGAAAGTTCTGTCCACCAAAAACGGACTGACCGAAGCTTGCGCCAGCCTCCTAACAGGCTTTGAGGTAAGCAATCAAAATATAAGAAAGTACTACCGAATAGATAGTAGCCCCTGATGCTCTGTTCGGCGTTTGAGAAGAAAAGCCGAATAGAGGATCAAATGATGACTCAGGAGTCTAATCAGAATATATCTATGCGTATGTGCAGGCTTCACTGTTGGCCGCTGTCGCACGTACTACGGAGGTCTCTACACTTAAGCAGGACCTGGAGCGGTCCGAGAATGAGCTCAGCCTTACCAAGAGGGAGCTCGAGGAGAGAAAAGGTAAGCAATACCTTGTCTACGCTTTTAAAAAGAAGTTCGGTTGTAAAATAATAGGATCATCATAAATTTGTCAGGGGCCACGACCGAGGTGGCGACCCTGAAGAAGGCACTGACCGAGGCCGAAAACAAAGCGGCCAAGGAGCGCCTTGAGCGGGAAAAGCAAGAAGCCCGAGTAGGCGAGGTGCAGCAAGACCATGAGGCTCTCGCCAAGAAACACGAGTCCTTGGATCTTGACTCTAAGACGCGGGAGTCCGAGCTCGCGCAAGCGCTTGAAAGCGCTCGGAGTGCCAAGGCTGAAGCCCACAAGGCCCTCTAGGAGATTGATGGGGTGAATAAGATAGCAACGGGTAAGGCATTCATTATGCAAAGCAAGCATGTGAAGGAAACTTTCCTTTTTCTTACATGAGTTCGGAGCTCTCCAGGAGCGTTCGCAGATCTTCCCCGCAGTGTACTAGACGCCTCGGAGTTTTACTGAGCTCGGGAGGGGTGCTCGACGGAAAAGTTGTTCTGGTCTTAGTATACTGGGACCGAACACCCAATGCCCTTGAGCAACTAGCTGAAGCAATTGGTCGAGCTTCAAAAGGCGGCCGAACAGGCCATGAGGGGCCTTCTAGTACGGATGTGGCCTGGCGAGCCCCTGTCCTGCAGCAACTTCGGTCTGGTGCGGCGGCTTGTGGATGCCTGCCCATGGCTTGAGGTTATAAAACGGTTCGTCTGCATCGAGGGTGCGCGCAGGGCTTTTGCCCGAGCGAAGGTGCACTGGGCGAAGCTGGATGTCGTGAAGCTAGTGAAGGAGGGGCCGCCGGAGGGCAGGGAGCATCGCTGCCCCGAGATGTATTATGAGAGTGTCCTGAAGGGTTCCCGCCTTGTGGCAGATGAATGCGCCAAGGATGTAATTTCTGAATGAACATGTTCATGTGATCCTATAATGTGAAACGAGTTTATCTACGTTATGCAACACTTTTTTAATTTAAAATATTACCTTCTGTGCGGCCATTTATAAAATCTGAGAGTTGGCCAGTCGTCGGCTTCTGCCCCCATGTAACTAGTACTAGGCTGTTCGGGATAAACCTGAGCACTCTTTAACCCAATTTTGGGTCCTTCAAGGGAGGTGTTCAGCGCAACGAACCAGGCAATCGGACTATAAGGCTTTATCACTCTCACTTAACCATAGAAGTCTACAATTTTAAATTTTGGCGAAGCCCCTAATATTCGGAAGACCGAATTTGGGGCGCTATATACGCCTAAGTCGGACAAGGCCGACTCCTCGCCCGAAGCGGAAAAAGTCTTTAAGGACTTGAGACCTCTCGAACAGCAACCAGTCTCTCGCCTTATCATGACAGTCAGTTTTCGGCTTTCTCTACTGAGGTGCTCGTCCGGAAGAACCGGGACACAATCGCAGTAGTTCTCCCACCGCTACCTTAGCCGATATAGCGGAACGTAAGGTACCAAAGCATGGGAGCTGGGCAAACCCAACTATTGACCCAAGACATGATTCGGAGTTGATTCATATAGTGCTATAAGTTCGGGGTGCCGCACTGTCAAAAGTGTTTGGACTTCTCGCGCCGTATTATGGGGTAAACGAAAGCCCCTGGCGTACTGACCGTACCCGAATGTATGGGTGTGGATTGTCGTAAATGGACATATAAGAGAAAAAAGGATAAATAATGCAATAATAGACTAATGTTATGCATTGTTATTTAAATAATATGTCGAAGCGTACTAGTACAAGTAGCGCGATAAGAAGAAAGTGGGACTACTTGACATGTCCTATCCAAGGGCAAGCTGTGTATGGATAGTAGAAAGCAGGTATATTGATTAATATTAGAGACCACCTGAGGGTTTCCGTGTACATCTTAGCTTCTTGCCGCCTTGGTTGTTCCTTCCCGTAATGTGTCCGGCAATCGTACTGTCGGAAAGGGCTTCCAGAGAGTTAGGCCCTGAAAGAGAAAAGAAATGATAAAGGTATATAGCCCCTAGGGCGGTTAAGCCGCATTGCGGGACGTGCCCTCATCGTGCCCCCGCCTATGTCCATGGTATTTTCAGTGCATAATTATGTACGCGCGGCACGGATTTTGTCGCTTGGCTGGGACTGGGATGGGGGCCGAATTGCTAGGCGAGCTATGAACGTGCCAGGCGATCCTGTTGTAGTTTACTCCAGACTCGCTTGAAGGTGTCCAGGGGCTGGAACGCTGAATTAGTGGTTTGTCTTAAAAGGCTGCTTTGTGCTTCTGCTGCGAGGGCCGCAGTGTGCTCTTCCGTGCGGAGTGAGCGTTCTGTGTTTCCATTTACTGTTATGACCCCCCCTTGGTCCTGGAGTCTTGAGCTTGAGGTATGCGTAATGCGGTACTGCATTAAATTTTGCAAATGTTGTTCGTCCGAGCAGTGCGTGATAGCCACTGCGAAACAGGACGATATCGAAGATTAACTCCTCGCTTGGGAAGTTGTCCGGTGATCCGAAGACCACTTCCAGTGTGATTGAGCCCATGCAATGGGCCTCTACACCTGGGATGACGCCCTTAAAGGTGGTTTTGGTGGGTTTGATCCTCGAGGGATCGATACCCATTTTTCGCATTGTATCCTAATAGAGCAGGTTCAGGCTGCTGCCGCCGTCCATAAGGACCCGGATGAGGTGAAATCGGTCGATGATGGGGTCTAGGACCAGTGCGGCGGATCCGCCATGACGGATACTAGTGGGGTGGTTCCTGCGATCAAAGTTGATCGGACAAGCGGACCATGGGTTGAACTTTGGGGCGACGGGCTCCATCGCATAGACGTCCCTTAGTGCATGCTTCCGCTCCCTCTTGGGAATGTGGGTTGCGTATATCATGTTCACTGTCTTCACCTGTGGGGGGGAACCCCTTCTGTCCTCCCGTGTTCGGCGGCCGGGGCTCCTCCTCGTCATCACTATGCAGCCCCTTGTCCTTGTTTTCGGCATTTAACTTGCCGGCCTGCTTGAACACCCAGCATTCTCTGTTGGTGTGATTAGCTGGCTTGTCGGGGATGTCATGGATTTGACACGAGCGATCCAGTATGCCATCCAAACTGGACGGAGCCGGAGTACTTCTTTTAAATGGCTTTTTATGCTGACCGGATCTAGAGCCTCTGAATCCGGCATTGACTGTCGTATCATCGTTGTTATCGCCGTTGTTATGGCGCTTTGGTCTGTTACGACGTGGTCTGCCGTTTGCATCTTTGGTATCTGAAGTGCCTGGATTCCTTGATGTGTTGTTGCTGCGAGCCAGCCAGCTATCCTCGCCCGCGCAAAAGCGGGTCATGAGTGTCATGAGGGCTGCCATAGACTTCGGCTTCTCCTGGCCAAGGTGGTGGGCAAGCCACTCGTCGCGGATGTTATGCTTGAATGCCGCTAGGGCCTCTGCATCCGAACAGTCAACAAATTGGTTTTTCTTGGTCAGGAACCATGTCCAAAATTGCCTGGCCGATTCCCCTGGCTGCTGGGTTATGTAGTTCAAGTCATCAGCATCCGGTGGTCGCACATAATTGCCCTGGAAGTTGTCAAGGAATGCGTCTTCCAAATCCTCCCAACTGCCGAAGGAGTCTGCTGGCAAGCTATTCAGCCAATGCCGAGCTAGTCCTTTGAGTTTTAGTGGGAGGTACTTGATGGCATGTAGATCGTCACCGCGAGACATGTGGTTGTGAAGGAGGAAATCCTCGATCCATACAGCGGGATCTGTTGTACCATCATATGATTCGATATTAACGGGTTTAAAACCCTCCGGGAATTCGTGATCCATAACTTCATCAGTGAAGCATAGGGGGTGTGCGGCGCCTCTATGTCGGGCTATATCATGACGCAGTTCATATGAGTCTTGTCTGCTGTATTCGGCCCGGCCGGATTTATCTTTGGTGTATCCGGCGCGATGATCATCGTCCCGTGTTGGCGTGCACGCCCATGACCCGTATATTGACCTTGCTAGTTTTGCCCTGCTATCCAATACGTCTCGCAGGTCCCGTGTGTTGCCCCGGGCCTTGATATTTTTGATTGGGTGGCGGCGGGGTGCAGGCTGAACTTCAGGCTGAAGCGCCTTTCTGTCTCGGCCATGCGGTGGCTGGTCAGCCGCATCGTACACTGGTGATGGAGGTTTTGATGCTTCCTCCTCTAGGTGAGGTAGCAACCTGCGTTTTGGGTAACTCTTGGAGGGGCGCTCGAGTTTGTATTCCTCGGCCTCAAGGACTTCGGTCCATCTATATGCTAGCAAGTCTTGATCAGCTTGAAGTTGTTGTTGCTTTTTCTTCAGGCTATTTGTTGTGGCCATAAGCCGGCGCTTGAAGCGCTCTTGCTCGACGGGATCCTCAGGAACGATAAATTCCTCGTCGCCGAGGCTTGGCTCGTCTTCGGAGAGATGCATATAATTGTCCTTGTCCGGTTCTCCATCTGCCGCCTGCTCTGGAGGGATAGCTTGTTCATCCTCCCGCTCTACATCATACTGGAGGGGGTTGTGGTTGTCTTCGGCACTATCTGGAGTTTTATTATCTCTTGTGCCGGTATCACTAGTTTTGCTGTGGCGGGACTTAGAGCGGCGCCGCTGACGTCGGCGCGTGGGTTGCTTCTTGGAGGGGTCATCCTCTGATGTCTTGTCGTCATTGCCTTCTGTGGGCGGTGGTTCCTGTTCGTCCCCTGCATCGTCGTCCATACCGTCGATGTCTTCGGAGTCGAAGTCGAGCATGTCGGTTAAATCGTTGACATTGGCTACTAAGTGGGTGGTGGATGGGCAGCGAATTTCTTCGTCGTCCGCATCCCATTCTAGTCGGACATAGTTCGGCCAAGGCTCTCCCGACAAGGAGAGAGACCTTAACGAATTTAGCACATCGTCGAAAGGCGAGTGCCGAAAGATATCCGCGGAGGTGAACTCCATGATTGGTGCCCCGTCGGATTCGATAGGCACGGATGCAGGTGGCTCGGGGTCCGTGGCCGGAGACGAGTCCAGTGGTTCGGCGACACGGCTCTCATAAGGGGTGAAGTTAGTATCCGGCTCTATCACCACTGAGAGTGCGGCCTCCATGGCGGGGCCTATCCCTCTGCTCTCGGATGGTGCAATTTGCTCCAAATTGACGGCCAGAGAAGTTGCAGATGCCATCTCCCGAATACTGTCCGACGGCAGAGTTACGTCATGCTTATCGTGACTGTGCGGCACACCTGGCATGGGCTCGAATCCGTCGAAGATCAAGTCTCCGCGGATGTCGGCAGTGTAGTTTAAGTTTCTGAATCTGACCTGATGGCCAGGGGCATAGCGCTCGATCTGCTCCGGATGGCCAAGCAAATTGGCCCGCAGTGCAAAGCCGCCGAATACGAAGATCTGTCCGGGGAGGAAAACCTCACCCTGGACTGCATCGTTATCGATGATCGAAGGAGCCATCAAGCCTTATGGTGACGACACAGTGGAACTCTCAATGAAAACACCAATGTCGGTGTCAAAACCGGCGGATCTTGGGTAGGGGGTCCCGAACTGTGCGTCTAAGGCGGATGGTAACAGGAGGCAGGGGACACGATGTTTACCCGGGTTCGGGCCCTCTTGATGGAGGTAATACCCTACGTCCTGCATGATTGTTCTTGATGATATGAGTATTACAAGAGTTGATCTACCACGAGATCGTAGATGCTAAACCCTAGAAGCTAGCCTATGGTATGATTGTATGTTGTCCTACGGACTAAACCCTCCGGTTTATATAGACGCCGGAGGGGCTAGGGTTACACAGAGTCTGTTACAAAGGAGGAGATCTACATATCCGTATTGCCTAGCTTGCCTTCCAAGCCAAGGAGATTCCCATCCAGACACGGGACGAAGTCTTCAATCTTGTATCTTTATAGTCCAACAGTCCGGCCAAAGGATATAGTCCGGCTGTCCGGAGACCCCCTAATCCAGGACTCCCTTAGTGGTCTTGGTGATGAACTCCTGAACGGTGGGCGATCCTTGCCCTGTGGCCTCCTGAGGGAAACGTGCCATGAAGCACGCCTCCAAGTGGTGCCCAAGCGCCCCCTCGTGATGTGGGCAACGTCTGAGGCCTTCCAGAAGAAAGCCCCCGAGCCCTGCCCGAGAAGGGTGCCGGGCGTGCCTTCCTATGCGATGGAGGGAGGCGCCCCGGGAGCGGGTGCTGATCCTGACAAGGCTCCAGCCGTGACGCCACCCTCCTGAGGTCCTCCACGGCACAGCTTCTTCTTCTTCTTCTTGGGGATGACCTCAGGAGGGCCCTCGCCCTTGCTGTCGGGGTCGTCGATTGCCATAGCTTGGAAGGCACGCTCGAGGGAGCACACCACATCTCTTTCTTCTCACCGCTTCCCGGCATCTTGAGGACATTGTAGCCGTGATGGGTCACCGCCATCAACTTGGCCAGGGCTGGATACCCGAGGATGGCATTGTACGGCAGACGGATGTGCGCGACGTCGAAGTCGATGAGCTCGATTCGGTAGTTCTTGCGTTCCCCGAAGGTGACAAGGAGGCGGACCTGCCCTATCGGTGTGGTGGAACCGTCGGTCACTCTTGAGAAAGGCTTGGTAGGCTGAAGCTGGTCATATGGAACTTGGAGGTTGTCGAACGTGTCGACGGACAGGACGTTGATCCCCGCACCGCTGTCTATGAGAGTCTTGGTAACTTGCACATTGTTGATGACTGGGGAGCAAAGCATTGGGAGGGCACCAACGGTAGCTGCGCACTTGAGCTGATCTGCCGAGTTAAACGTGATGGGTCACTGGGACCATATGAGCGGGCGTGCGGCTTCGAGCTTAGGGAGGACTGCATTCACTTCACGAGCAAACGGCTTGAAGATACGCTGCGAGGCTGGGGCCTGGGCTCCGCCCAAGATGCATGCAATAGCACACGGTTCCTGGAAGCCCCCATCCCCCTCGTCTTGATGGTGTTCGTCATTCCTTCTTGGTGGTGGCGGCAGCGGAGGGAGTCCGGCGTTGCCTTGAGGACGATCCTCACGAGGATGATCCCTCCAGGCGCCCTTGCGAGGCTGATCCTGCCAGTGGTCCTCACGAGGCCAGTCGCGCCACTCCTGGCGCGGGCCATGGTCGTCCCAGCGTCCGCCACCATGTCATCCTCCTCGGCGTAGCCCCGGTCGCCGCGCTCGGGGCGTCGACCGAAGCGTCCTTCGCAAATGGCTCTGAGCTCTTGACAGTCGCTGGCATTGTGGGTACTCAGGTTGTGGAAGGCGCAGAATGGACAGCTGCTCTTGGATGACTCTGGCTGGTCTCTGCCACGCTTGGTGTTTGGTTCCGCTGCGAGCACGGCATCTCCTTTGCGCTTCACGTCCTTGGCCTTGGCTTTCTTCACCTCCGGGTCTGCGGCTGGGAACTCAAGGAGGGAGAGGCGCCCCTCCTCAGCTCTTGCGCACTTGGTCGCCAGGTTGAACAACTCCAGGGACGTGCACAGCTCCTCATGGGTAGCGAGTTCTTCCTTCATCTTGACATCGCGGACGTCATCAGAGAACGCAGATATGATGGCCTCGTCCATCACCTTGGGGATCTTGAGGCGGACGTTGTTAAAGCGCTGGATGTACTTCTGGAGGGTCTCTCCCGGTTGCTGCCTGACGCGGCGCAGGTCACCCGCAGCCGGCGGGCGGTCGCGAGTGTCCTGGAAGTTGGCGACGAAGCGGTTGCGCATCTCGTCCTAGGAGGAGATCGTGCCCGGTGCCAGGTTCAGGAGCCAGGAGCGGGCGCCATCCTTGAGAGCCATGAGAAACCAGTTTGCCATGACTTTCTCGTCGCCGTTGGCCGCTTCGATGCTCAGCTTCTAGAGCTGCGAGAACTCCGCGGGGTCGAGGGTGCCGTCGTAGCGAGGAGGCAGATCCGGCTTGAACTTGCCTGGCCAGGCGACGCTACGCAGCTCGGGGGTGAAAGCACGACAGCCGGCTGTGGTCACCAGGGCCCGCCTTGGGGGTGGAGCTTGGTCTAGATGGGGTCCGCTCCGTGCCGCTGCAGGTGGTGCGCGGTCTTGCCACAGCAGCCGGTCCTGGCACGGTGGCGCAAGGAGCGGCAGAGCATTTTCTTGCGGTCGAGGGACTTCTTGGCAGTTTCTTTCTTCACGCGTGGGCGTGGGATGCGGCGGGTTGCATCGTGGAGCCGCGCACCTTGGCACCAGGGTGCCATCTTGGGGTAGAGGTGGTGGAGGCGCTCTGTGAGCTACGTCGCCCGTAGCTGGCGGAGGGTGAGGCAGAGAGAGGGACGGCGCAGGGGAGCCCCCTACGGCACGGACAAGCTCGGCGATGCGGTCGATCCAGTCCTCGTAGAGGTAGTCGACTGGTTGGTAGCGCAGGAGCTCGTGCGCCATGAGGAGCGCGGCTCGTGCGTCCATGGGAGGGCGACGTGCATGGGAAGAAGAACTGGCCGTGGTCAGCGACGGAGAGGCGGTGCGGCCGTCCCGCCGCACCGAGGGGTGCAGCGACAATGCTTGCCGCTCGTTCCCCGCCGGGCCGGTGGCGGCATTGGTGGCAGGCAACGGGGAATGACGAGGTGGCCTACCGATGGGGGCCGTCTGAGTGACGCGGGTGGCGAGGGCAGCCCAGCGCTCAGCACGAGCGCGGCGCGTGTCTGCCATGGAGACGACGGAGCAACGGGAGGAAGCTTCGGTGCACCCCTACCTGGAGCGCCAAATGTCGGTTCACGGGTTCCGGCAAAACCCTTGAGGTTCGAACACTGGGGTGCACGTGAAGGTTTTCTCCCTATCGATCCATGCCCTAGCTCTCTAAGATCTCGCGGACGAACTCGACGAACTTGCAACACAAAGACACAAGATTTATACTGGTTCGGGCCACCGTTGTGGTGTAATACCCTACGCCAGTGTGGTGGTGGTGGATTGCCTCTTGGGCTGATGATGAACAGTACAAGGGGAAGAACAGCCTCCTGAGGTTGAGGTGTTCTTGTGCTCTCTTTTCGTGTCCCCTACTGTGGTGGCTAGTCCTACTTATATAGGCCCTGGTCCTCTCCCCAAATATTGAGCGTGAACGGAGCCAACAATGGCCAATTTGAAAGGGGACAGCTAGTACAGCTTATCCTGACAAAAGTAGTCTTCGCCTGCAAAAGGCTCTAGTGGTGACGCCGTCTTGGGCTGCATGGTGACCTCCGTCTTGCCGTCCTACTGGTCTTGGTATTGTTGCACCGATATGGAAACCTTTCCTTGATGCCTCTGTACTCTGCGCCTGCACTTGCCCCCTTGGCACCAAAGAGGAAACAAGGACGCTGCGCGCGCTGGCGCCTGCCTGGCACCCGCCTGGTCTCGATCGTCATGGCTCACGTCACGAGGACCTCGTGAGATTTTGCCTTGCCTTGATCTTTCCGCCCCTCGCGAGCCTGCCTGGCGAGGCCGCTCCTGAGGAGGTCTTGCGTTGTCCACCTCGCGAGGGTCTTGAATACCTAGTTGATGAAGATGGGCCATACATACCTGCTAGCTCAGCCACGCCCTGGGTCGTAGGCAGGCAAGTCTGGGGACCCCTGTTCCCAGAATGCTGACAGCCGGCTTGGCTTTTCAGCAACGCGGCTAACATCATGCGGCTCTGCCCCAGCCTGAACCACAACTTCATGGTGATGGGGCACGCCCACTTCTGCTAGCGGCTCTTCCATCTCGACGTGAGTCACGACGGCACGTCCGAGAGGGCCGGGAAGGCGGTGAAGTCCGGCAAGGTCGCCAAGGGGCCCTTGTTTGGGTTGCCGGCGGGGGTGATCCCGCTGAGCAACAACTCTTGCCAAACCGACATCATCGCCATGATGCTAGAATTCAATGTGCACGGCCTTCGACACCTTGGTGGAGAAGAAGTATATCCGCGAGGAGCCGCTGCTCATCCAGGACACTACCCAGGCGGAGCTGGACTACATCGCCGCCAGGGCGGCGGAGGCAGAGCTCGCCAAGAAGGCCGGCAGCGCTGGCGGCGTGGAGGATGAGGCCGCGGCGGCCGTGGAGGAGAAGGAGCTCACCCAGTGGGTGGAATCCGCTGGGGAGGCCAGCAGCGCCAGTACTGGGGCCCCTCTCATCGAAGATGATGTCGATGAGTCGTCTGAGGAGGAGGCCGAGGCTGTCAAGCCCCCGGCCATGAGGAGAGGGCGTGTCCTGCAGCGGGCCGTCTCTGGTGAGCCGGTCTGGCCCGGCAGGACCGCACAACCGCAACAACCTCCGAAGGTGTCCATGCGTCAGATGAGGGCCGCGACGGCAGGGAAGGGAGTGAAGGTTGCGGTGGCGAAGAAGAAAGCAGATGCCCCTTCTCCATCCAAGTGTCCCCGAACTCCACCTGCTTCCCCTCCCCCCGCAGGTGACGACACGGAGGTCTTCTTCGACCTTGGGTCTCTTAGCCCAAGGAGGAAGAGGAAGGCCGCGGAAGAAGAGGCGGAGGATGAGTAAGTGTCTCGTCTTTTGTCATCTCCGCCCCCTCGAACCGTGCCACTTTTCTTGACTTGTCGTCATCTTCGCAGGGATAGGGAGACGCTGGCCCAGAGGTTGGCGAAGAGGGCCAAGGCCTCGACGGGCGGCCAGCCCCCAGCGGGCACCTCAAGTACACCGCCGGTGGTGGTGGAGACTAGCCCGGAGAGCAGCCCCCGGTGCAGCCCCCAGCGTGTATTCATCACTCCCTCCTCATCGACGTGCGCTGGGGCACAATTTCTTGGTGCTGACCTTGTCGTGGTTGCAGGAGGAGAACGGCAGCAGGAGGAGCCACTGAGGGCTACCCCCAACACGCCGCCCCCATCAACCACGCAGCCCCGAGGGGTGTCCCCGGCAAGGGCGCCAAGCACCGTGCCCATGCGCACGGAGGAGGAGGAGGAGGCCCTGGGCGCCAGCGGCTCCGTCCCGGCACCGAATGTCGGTGGGGAGGGGGCCACTTCGTCCCAGTTTCGCACAAGTGAGTTGTTCACCTCCCGTTCCCGCTCATCTTTATTCATTCAAATTTTGATCTTGACTTCGCCTCATTTTCCTTCTCGGTACCCAGATCCTTCCTCGGCGGACCGGGATGACGTGGACACCATCATCGAGAGGTCACCGGAGATGTCGCGGCCGAGGCCGACAAGATCGCCGCTGAGGAGGCCACCAAGGACATTGCTGAGGATGCCGCTGAGGGGCCTGCCAGGGAGGCCGGCGACGCTGCTGCCGAGGAGGCCGGTAAGGGGCCTGCCGGGGAGGCCAGTAAAGCCGCTGCCGAGGAGGAGGTGGTCGACGACCAGCCTTCCTCCTCCGCCGCTTCTGGCTTGGGCAAATATCTGAAGGTGGGCGATGACTTGTTCGGCCACCTTCCATGGACGGCGAGCACCAGGGCGCCCGCCGAGGGGCAGATGTTTGACGACGAGGTGCTTGCTACCGCCTGGCTTGAGGTCGTTTACGGACCGAGCGTCGGTGGCGGCAGTTCACAGGAAGAGCGGCTCCTCCAGAGCATGAGCGCCAGCTTCCACAAGCTTCAGGCGCTTCACCGCGCCCGCCTAGACAAGGCCAAGTCCAGGATGGCAGTGGTGGACAAGGCGGAGGCGTACCTCGAATGGCGCGTCGCCGAGGCGTAGGCCTGCTTCCGCCAGGCCTATGAGGAATTTAAGGCCGCCCAGGACCAGCTGGCCGAGCACAAGCTGGAGCTTGTCATGAAGCAAGCCGATGTCGAGAAGGCCCAGGAGGCAGCGAGTCAGCAGGCCGCCAAGGAGGAGGCCGCTCGGCGTCAGCACCAGGTCGAGCTGAACTCCCAGGAGGAGGACCTCGCCGCTCGCGAGGTGAAACTCGCCGCGAAGCTCCGCGGAAAGGACGAGGAGGTCAAGGAGCTCGTCGTGCAGCGAACCCGAGAGCTAGAGCAGAGGCACGAGGAGGCCCTCAACACTCAGGCCCAGGCCCATGCCGGCAAGGTGAACGAGCTGGAGGTGGAGCGCGATGAGCTAAAGAAGCAAGTCCTGGAGCTGACGGGGGAGAGGGACACGGCCAAATGCACTTTGGCTGACGCACAAGCCACGACCCTCACCAAGGCCGATCTGCTCTCCACGGCCAACGAGTCCATCAAGGACCTGAAGGTGAAGCTGGAGGGCCTTGAGGGGACGCTCTCTGAGGTCAGGGCCCGGGAGGAAACCCTGACCAAGAATCTGGAGGAGGAGGAGAGGCAGCTACAGAAGAATGACGTCGTCAGCCACGCAGATTTCGTGGCGGGCGAGAAGCTCTGGATCAGCCGCCTCACCGATGTCGCCGACAGGATCACCAGGCAGCTGGCTACCATGGGGATGCCAAAGGTGAGGTACGTCCCGGAGCTGAATGTGAGTCCTAATGCCAGGCTGAATTTGTTCTTCGAGGGTGTTCTCGGGGCCCTGGAGCGGTTCCACTCCAACAGGGCAGCCTCTCTCGCCGAAGAGGCCCGGGGGATTTGCCGGGGTGTCATGACCAAGGTCCTCACCAAGATGGCGTACTGGAACCCTGACCTCGACTTCGAAGCTTCGCTAGATAGCTTGTCGGACAACATGGACCCCGCGCCACTTGAGGAGCGCATCGAGCCCGTCATCAGCCGCATCGACAGAGCTCGAAGGGTACAAGGCCAGCACCGGGACTAGGCACCCCGTTTCTTATCGTCGTTGTAGTTTCATGGCCAAGACAATTTTTATCTTTAGTTAGAACCGCAGCAACAAATGATGTAATATAACCCTGCAGTACTTTCAAAATGATGCACCGTTTGATCTCCCTTTGTATGTCCACCCTACGTTAATCGGGTAGGTTTGCTCGCGCAGAAACCCAGGCGGCGCCTTGAGGATGGATCCTCAATGGCCTGCCGGGTATGCTTGTTGCCGGGCAAACCACCTCACTACTCTTGATGTAGCTGCTCGAGTTGTCGAGCGGACTCGAGACAGAACGAGAGTGTGGCCAATCGCAGAAGGTCACCCTGTCGTTCTTGACGCAGCCGCTCGAACTGTTGAGCAGACTCAAAACAGAACGAGGGCATTGCCAATAGTGGTAGGGCCCCATTGCTTGCAGGTTTTCCATGCATAGGGCAAGATCGTCGAGGACGATAACCTTATATATAAAAAGGAATTACTCAAAGTCTTGCATGACTTAGCTTTTCTGCCACTGCGTGAGCGTTCACCGCGTCCACTGAGGACGTCATTTGTTCGGCCATCTTCTTGCTTGAAGTGACAACCACGATGAAGCCATTGCTTCAACCAGACCAGATTTTCACAACTGCGCACCCCCTACCTGGCGCGCCAGAGATGTCGGTGGAAAAGTGACACCTATGGGGTCACTGGGATCCCTTCTACGGTTGGCGGGTGCGGGGTTGTGCAAAGAGCGGGTCTGGCGGTCAGCACACAAATCGTTTACCCAGGTTCGGGCCGCGGAGATGCGTAAAACCCTAGTCCTGCTTTGATGTATATTGGAGTGTTCTTGTGTTCGTGAACTAGCTACGGTGTCTCCCTAGTCCAAAAGAGCTGAATCCCCCTCCGGTATGCCTCAGGCCTCCTTTTATAGACAAAAAGGGGTCGCCATAGTGGCACACAGGAGGTGGAAAGGTGTATAGGCGCTGAGTCTATCCCCTGGCATCGTCAGACAAATGCATTTAATGCGTTGCCGACGTGCCCTTCTTACTTTATTGGGGATGGCAAAGAAGCTCGTCCCAGCTGTCGTCGCCTCGCCTGGCTCCGACGCGCGTCCAAGCTGACGAGGCGTTGCAGCGCCACGTTGGCTGGCTGCTGGGCTGGCCCGGTGGTGGATCCTTCACGATGATCTGCATGCCACCACGCAGGTGCTTGCTGAGTTGGTGTAGAGGCCGCGCGCTGCCACGCAGATGCCTGCCTAGCTGGTCGAGCTGGCAGCTGTATGGGGAGCGGCGGTGGAGTCTTGGCAGACGCGGGCCTGGCTGCGGCCCCGCAAGCGTCCTCGGCAAGGGTCTTGCCGAGGGCCCAGCAAGGGTCTCGCTGCGGCACCACGGTCGTCCCCGGCAAGGATCTTGCCGTGGGTCTCGTGGATTTTCTTGGCAAGGATCTCGCCAAGGATCGTCATATTCTGGTTCTCATCTGATCTTATATATCTATGATCTCTATAAAAATCTACATGCCACCACGGAGGTGCCTGCCGAGCCTTGGTTCCAATATGGTTGATGGTGTTGGAACCCCTTGGGCTAAAGGGTGCTGCGCTCTGCTGGCGTCAGGAAAGTTGCCCCGGCAAGGATCTTGTCGAGGCTGCGGAAGCCACCCCAGCAAGGGTCTTGCCGGGGGAATCCACCTTGCCTTCTTGCTCTCTTTGCGTCCCTGGTCTTGGCATTGCTTTGGTCGTCTTGTGCTCTGGCATCCCTCCTCTGCCCTGCTTAGTGCGGCCGTAGGCGCGGCTCTAACTTCCCGTGCACAAGTAAAGGGGTGCAAAAGGAGAGCCCCTACTTTTGTACACCGACACGGATGTTTTCGGCAAGAGTCTTGTCGGGCCCCCGGCAAGGGTCTTGCCGTGGCATCGTGGTCGTCCCCGGCAAGGGTCTTGCCGGGGGTCTCGTGGGTATCCTTGTCAAGGATCTTGCCAAGGATCGTCATCTAGTCTTGCGTGCTTATGGTCTCCACAAAGATCTGCATGCCAGCATGGAGGTGCCTCCCGAGCCTCGGTTCCAAAGTGGTTTCTGGTGTTGGAACTCTTGGGCTCAAGGGTGGCGGCTCTGCTGGTGTTGGGCAAGTTGCCCCGGCAAGGTTCTTGCCGGGGCTGTGGAGGCCGCCCCGGCAAGGGCCTTGCCGGGGGGCTCACCTCGCCCTTCTGCTCTTCGTGTTTCTGGCTTGGCGTTGCTCTGGTGTTCTTGTAGCTTTGCTTCCTTCATCTACCCCACTAGGTGTGGCCGCATGCGCGGCTCCAACTGCCCGCGCACAAGTAAAGGGGTACAAAATAGGACCCCTCCTTTTGTGCACCGATAGACAACTTGCTACTTCTAGAATCGATCTGTTTGGTGTGAAGGTCTACGCACCATGGGCGATGCGCTTGATTAACCTTCATTGCACTATTGACTATCAGCCCTCAACGTGCAACCATCTTGTATTTCTGCCAGAGGTTGATCTGTCTATTGAAGCCATCTATCCCAAGCCTGCAAAGCAGCCACTATATCTTGAAAATGCTGAATTTCAAAGCTTCACGCAGCCAATCGAAGGAATCCTTGTGCCCAATGTTGCAACCCTTGCATATCCTCTTGCCGGTAACATGCGCTTTCCTCACCGAGCCAACACCGAAGCCACTGCAAGTACAATTGCCCAAAGGCCTCAGAAGCGATCTCATGTACTCAATGACTAAGAGCTTCTGGTGGCATTGCATCAGAAGCAGGATAAGCATCATGACTGGCTAAAGTGTCAGATGCAGAGCCTCTCGGTGGATGTCAATCGCATCCGTAACTTGGCCACCAAGAACACATTTGTAGCCTATGAAGCCTGTCGGCGGTCCTGGAAGAGCCTCACACTGCTATGTTCTGACGATGACCTGCGTGCAGATGGCTTCACCGAACACTTCAAGTTTGATTCCAGACCTCCTCAGAATGCAAGCTGGCATCGCACTCCCTCCATTGAAGATTCTGAGCATTCATCTTTGTCTGCAACTATTGTTGCGAGAGTCGTGGATGAAGAAGACGATGACATTTCACCAACCATGGCTGCACTGCATCACGATACTGCGTCAGGCCCGTCTGCACCACCAAACTCCAACGATGACCCTGCTCCATCCTCTACTCCAACTGGGAACGAGTAGATCATTTATGTCTTCAAACCTTTTTGATCCTAACTGACAAAAGGGGGAGAAGCATATGAGGTTGATAGTCTTCAAGCGGGTCCATATGGGTGGTTGCATTATTTTGCTAAGTTCTTACAACACTCGTTTTGAAACATTTGGTTCTTTCAGTTGTACCACTTAAACTTGATGGTCGTCTGTTTCATTTTTGCTGCCACTTTGTGATGCGATGATAAATTCCACATGAAGACATTTTGCAGACGTCCATTTTTCATTGTGCATGTCATTTATCTTCATTATACTTATATGCATGATGAATTGTCTTCGTAAGTTGATGAGGATCTCGACAAAGTAAAACCTGCCATGTGCATTTACATTCAAGAGCAAACTACTTATATGCACATGTTCAGTGGGAGCCTTTTGCAACTTATGAAGACAATGCTTTTATCCTCAATTCTCACATATTTTTTAATCCCCGTTGAAAACTTCTATTGTTTGTCATCAATCACCAAAAAGGGGGGAGATTGTAAGTGAATCTAGTGCCACCCCAAGTTGGTTTTGGTGTATTAAGGACAAACTTGGTTGAGGGACTAATGTGTTTGTGAGAATTGTAGGATAACACAGGTAGTAGTCCCATATTGATTCGGTTTACCTACCAGAGATGACCCCTAAAAATGTGTGAAGACATTGAAGACAATGGTGGTTTGTGAATACATTCACGATGAAGATTATGACATGAGAAGACATTCATATGAAGACTGTGGAGTGCGTAGACATAGTTGTTTCATAGTTTCCTTTTCTTCTTTGTTGAGTCATAGGAACCACCGTATTGTTAACTGGGGTCCAAGTGAACAAAGTCAGAGTGATTGAAGTGGTGCTCAACAAAATCCTATGTCTTCGAGCAAAGACAATGAGAGCAAATCTTATCCAGAGCTGGATGAGTCAGCTTTACTTGTAGCCCAAGTCAAGCTACCGTGTGTGTTTGAAATCCGACCGTTGGACACGGGTCAGTTCCTTACTGACCAAGGGTCATTTGGGACAAATTAGGCCGGGTTGCCTCCCGGCTATAAATAGCCCACCCCCTACACCATAAATTGGTGGTTGCTTAGAGTTAGTGCATGGCTTTTGTCATTTGAGAGCAACCCACCTCCGAAGCATTTGAGAGAGAGAGATCCTTGCGAGGACAAAGCCCAAAACACCCACAGCCAAAGAGTGTTAGGCATCTCTGAAGTATTTCTGTCTGCATGACCTGAAGACTTGTTACACTTGAGGACTATGAATCCTCTAGCCGGTTAGGCGTCACGTTCTGAGCATTCAAGAGTCATTGTGGATCGCCAGTGAACGAAGTCTGTGAAGGTTTGGAAGTCTACCTTGAAGACTTACCAGAGTGATTGGGCGAGGACTGGGTGTCCTTAGCTCAAGGGGAATAAGGTGAAGATGTGGTCTTCTAAGTTAAATCTCAGCCTCCCTAACCATACGTACAGTTGTCACAACAACTAGAACTGGTCTACCAAATCCTTGTCTTCACCAAGCAACTGGTTCTATCCTTCACATCCATTTACTTTACAGTTTGGCTTCGTGAAGTCATTGCTTGCATGTATGATCATATTGACTTCACTGAGTGAAGACTGTTTACTATTTGGTTTCATACTGTCTTCCATCCTGATCCATACTACCTAGCTACTGATAGTCTTCATGCTTTCACTTCATTGCATACTTGACTATGGCTTGTCTAGTGTAGTCTACCTTCCGCTGCATATTGATAGGTTCATTTCTATTGTTTGTCTTCAAAGACCTCGTGGTTTGAAGATTTTCATAAAAATCGCCTATTGACCCCCCCCCCCTCTTGTCGATAACTAGCACTTTCAAAAACATCTAAGGGAAAACTATCTTGAAGACAGTGTGACAATCCCAAAGTCTTGTCTTGGTGTCGTGTCCGAGTTACTAGCCACTACCACTGGCACAAGCTATTCGAACTCACTGTTTGAATCAGTTCAGTTTCTTAAGTCTCAACTACAAGCTGAAAGACATCGATTAGCTGTGCTGCGACAAGAAGCCGAAGGACTGCAGAAGTCCCTGGAGAATTCAGATGCATACTTTCTGGTGCAACAACAAGCGTTGGAAGATTTAGCACCAAACAGGAGAAAGCAAATAAGCTTTCTAAGCTTATTGCCAGCATGGTGGATACCCAGGATAACATTTCTTGAGCTCTTCTGAAGTTGTTTTAGTTTTGGACTTGTTTTGCTGCCTCGTTTATTTGAACTGGTAGCCAATTTAGACAGCCAGTGTATGTAATATGCTTCTTTGTTCCCTATACTTGCACTGTTGGGGAACTTTGATGCCCAGTGGATGTAATATGTGTAATAGCCATAATAGCCTTGCGTTAGTTGCTTGCTTATTTATTTCCTTCTTGTCTTGTATAGTTGTTTGCTTGTAGTCACTGCAGTTCTTTTTCCTCTTTTTTTCTAGTGGCCACAATAACCTATTTTTCTAACTAGGCCACAATAACTATGGCAACACATGGACCATTGTAACCATGGTCCTACTACCTGCTGTAGTGACCATGGGCCTCCTACGGGCCATAGGATCCATGGGCCTTCTAGGGGTCGTAGGAGCCATGGGCCTTCTATGGGCCGTATAATCAACGGGCCTTCTACGGGCCGAATAATCGTTTGGCCAAACATGAGTCGTACTATTTGTGGACCAATAGCGGTCCGCAAAAGGGACGTAAACGGGCTAGAGTGGAAATCGTTTGTTTCTAGCCCGAACATAACGGGCCGTTAATAGGCCATATTTGATGACACTATGAAAACAACCCAACGGGTTAATGGGCCGACTGTAACCATAGGTTGAATTCGGTCCACAAGCGGAACAGGCCAGTAGCGGACCGTAAGTAACCGAATTCTGGAAATGAGCCAAACAATAAATGCCCTTAGAAGGCTAATAGGTAACACGGGCTGGGAATGTCCAACGGAATAATGGGTCGTTAATGGGTATAAAGTGTTACACTATTCATAATGGGCTAGTTTCACCTCGGGCATTTAATCGTCCCAATTACAAAGGGCATGTATGGGCCGAAAGACGTCATGGGCCATACATGGGCCGGAATTTACAATGGGGTGGAATCATATTGGACGACCCAGATGACGCTACTGTGCCTAATTCGGATAGGCCCTAACGGGTCGTGAGTTAGCAGGATGTAAATGGGCTATATGCGAACATGTCGTTAACAGGCTTTCCGTGGGCCGGCTCGCTACCTTTTGGCCAAGTCAAACAGGCCGGGCTTTTCACCAGAATGGGCCTTTGTTTGGTCGTGCCACGTGTTGACATATCATAGGCGCCTCCAGTCCAATGAGTGGATAACATCCGTCCCAACGGCGAGTCGACACGTGGTTCCTATGGCCATTGAGAATTTTACACGTGGAAAATCCCCATCGGTCTAGGCTGTTAACGGGTTACCGGATCCAAACTGGAACCCGATAGCTTGACGGCGACCCGTTATGGTCGATGCCACGTGTCGGTTACCCTTGACGAAAGCACTTCCATGACACGCCATTTATTGTCATGGAAGTGGACACTTCCATGATGATAATTTTGGTACTGTCATGGAACGCTTCAATGATAGCACATGTATGACTATCTTGATTCTGTCATAAAAACATCATGGATGTACATGCATGACAGAAAAAGTGACCTACCATGACAAGCACGTATCATCATAGAAGTTTTTTTTTTGTAGTGTTGCTTGCTGTTTTATGAAATACAACATCAGCACCTCCTCACATTATACCAGAACTTGCACATAAGCTTACATGAACTACTACAGTATAAGTACTTTGAAAAGTTGGACAATGTGCTTAGTTTGAACTTCTCCAAAAATTCTATCAATAGTGGAATAACATAATAGATACTGACATGACATAAGTGGGCTTTGTTGAGTCAACCTACTCTAATTGTTCCTCAGCCTTGCGCCCCTCCTAGTCTTTCCTGCTTGTGGTTCATGTTTCACATGTTGATCTTCCTCTTCGTCTTCCTCTTCATCGACGATGTCTTCATCTTCTTCTTCTTCCTCGTCCTCGTCTTCAAAGACTTGCTCATCTTCATCTTCCACCGCTTCCTTTATGCTGGCTCTAGGTTTTGTTTTCCCTTTCTTTTCTGGCTTTTGACTCCTCTTTTCAGCTACTTCTATGCGCTTCGGGCATGTTCGTGCATTGTGTGGTTCATACTCCTTGCATATGCTACAAGACCTAATACTAGCCTTCTCTAGGTGTGGTCCCTTGTTATGTTTCTGAGGTTTGGGTTGCTTGACTTCCTCGGTATCTCTTCTTTCCAGAAGTGTTTTACAAGTCAGTTTGTTGTGTCCTACAACCTGTTTGCATACACTGCATTGCCTTTGTCAAAGTGGCACTCCATTCTCATCCAGCTTCACCACTCTATCTGCAGGTGGTGCCTTTATTTGAGCTCTCTATTCACTTTTCTTTGCTGCAAAATGTTTCTTCCTACCCTTTGTCTTAGAGTACAACGTCAGCTCCATCACCCCTTGCTGCAGATGTTGTTGTTTTTGCTGTTGCATTGAATGACCCGCACCCTCCTTGCATTGATCGGCTTGAGCAGCGGTCTGGAGCATTTCAGCTTCATAATAAGCAATACCATCTTCAATTTTAGCATCCTCTTCATCCATTCTTTCATTCGCATCTCTTTGATTTGCTAAATGTATGGCATCAAATTCTTCTACGAGCCTCTTGAGAACATAGAAGGCTCTGTCGTATTGTTGATCACATCTCATTGCTTTCTTGTTAACTGTCAAATTTAGCTGCAGCAGGATGTCTTGCTTGGAGATTTTAGAGCTGCCATCGGATGCTATGGTGTTGTTGTCCATTGTATCAAATGTTGGTTACGATTTTGCAGTGGTGTACCGTTTCATGATATATTTGTCCAGAAACTCGTCAGCCCTCAGGTAATCCAGAATGTTCATGATGTGCAGGCAGAACAGACCTATAGTGTGATAAATGCACAATTCATTGTTTGTGAGCCAACAATGAGGTAGTATATAGTGATATCATAGTAGTAGTTTAGTAGTTTAGCTGTTTATTTATTTATTTCATTTTTGCACTCACCTGTGTAGGTCCAAAGCTTGCATTCACACTCATATATTTTATTCTTTGGGTCAGCTACAACCTGGAATTCATGCATTGACCAGGCAAACCTTCTTTCCTCATCATTGTCTCCCTTGTTGTGGTAGTACACAAGGTACTTAGTGTCCTTTGTTGTTTTTTGCGTGGAAGAGTGTGTTGTTTCTCATCCTCTCCCTCATCTCGTTGTATACGGTTCTCATATACTTGATAGCCATGTCTTCCTCATAGCCGTGATATGTTTTTATCACTGGATTTTTCTGCATATGTCAAAAATAAGTGTTTAGTCGAGCAGAGTAATTGATTTCTATATAGATAGCAAGGGCACATGTTCAAGGAATTCAAAATATGAGGTTTTTTGTCTTAATACCATGCTAGCCATCGTTTGCTCGTTCTCCTTCTACAACCGGGTTTGTATGCAAGCATTTACCCTCCTAGCAAAATTGTGTAGGTTCTGGGTCCCCGTGACAAACCCTCTTTTCAACACATGATTTATGATATATCTTCGTTGTGTCGAAGTGATTCTAGCATAAAAAATGTTCTTGTAATATGCTGATAGCCACATTTTCCTATCACTCCACAGCTGCATCATCATCGGGTCGTTCTGCAGGTTGTACTTCTGCGTGAGTGCAGCCCATGGAGCTTCAAACTCTATTGGCATTAGTGGACTTTTTAAGATAGATGTGAACTCTCTTTGAATGTTGGATACTTTTTGTACATAAACGCCAGGTATTCCTTGAACTTCTTGAGGATGTGCAAGTGGCATAGCTCGTGGACGGTGTTTGGGAATGCTTGTGGTAGAGCTTTTGCCATTGATGGGCATTGGTATGCATGAATAAAAAAATCAGGATATAGAGTTCTTTATTGAACTTCATTCATCTAACTAATCATGTAAAATGTAAATTGCTTGTCGCACTAGATGGTGAACTTCTGTGATACAGTTACATGAACTTCACAGCCAACAATAGGTCTATCTAATCATGTGACAAGTATTTTTTTCCTTATTGCAGTGTTGTTGAACTTTTGTGCTGACAGTGCTTGAACTTCACAGCCATAACTACATTTTTCTAAAAAAAAATCTTTCTAAACAGTGGTTGTCACATATATTTTTTCTTCATAATACAGTGTTGTTGAACTTCTATGATTCCTGTATTTGCACTTCACAGATAGCACAATGATTATTTAATCATCTCACATATATTTTTGCTTCTTGTACTGTTGTTGGACTTCTGTGCTGCCATTGTTTGCACTGCATGGTTTACTTTCTTTTCAAATTCAACCAATATGTACGCAACATACCTGTGAGAATGCAAGTTGGGTGTTTGTTGTACATTCACCATACAAATGTATCAAAGAGCCACTTGAATGATTTTGCATCTTCGTCTCTGACTAGGGCAACAACAAATATTGTTGACTTCAAATGGTGGTTTGTTCCAACGAACACTCCCAGAGGCATATGAAATCTGTTGGTCTTGTAAGTTGTATCGAATGTTATGCAATCACCAAAGTCTTGATGCGCTCCTTGGCAACTTACGTTGGACCAGAAAATGTTTTTTATTACATTGTCGTTGTCTACTTGTATGTCATTGAAGAACTCATCATTGATTGCCTTGATGTCTTCAAAGAAAGATATAAGTTTCAATACATCACCCAAGTCATCTTTCCTTGCATTGATAGCTTTCCTGCAAATTATATATACAAACATGCATTTGTTATTTTTGCTATCAAGGGTGGTGACTTAGGATGCTATGTACATTACAGTATGTGCATTTTCCAATACTTACTGGTTTAGTAGGTCTCGTCCAGTCATGCTCAGGAATTAGCTTCCATCTTTATTTTTTCATATCATGGACATTATTGTTGTACGTTTGACATGATGGTACAACAAGAGCTTTACGTACTCCAAAATAGTGGTGTCATAATTCTTGTGTGAGTGCAAGAATACCAGCATGTCAGCAGTTTGGATGAAGTGGTGATTATGATTGTATTCGATGTCCACCACCATACAAGTGTTATCCTCTTGCACCTTCACCCTCATTCTTGCATTGCAGCATGTCCTCTGCAATGTTTTGTTTTGCTTCCTGTCAGCCTATGAAACAGTAGGATTGTGTTTCCCTTGGAACACGCAAACAAAGTACTTGTGATTATCATTCCTGATGCGAAACTAGTGTGCCTTGCATATCGGTTGTAAAATTCCCAGGCTTTGTCTACATTCTTGAATGGCATCTTAAGTCTTGGTATTAGGTAATCTGGGAGATCCAGCATCTGCAAAAAAAGAAAAAAAATCAAACTGTATGTTAATATGTTATTTATAAATATGTTATGCTGGTGGTGGTAAATAATAGCAGATCAGAATAGATGCATATATAAGTACTTAATTTTGGTTCACTTACGTGTGTGTATGATCGCAACTCCACCAGAGTCTGTTGTTGGCCCGCTGGGATGGGGTAGGGTGGGGATACCATAGCAGGGTGCAGGAGTGGATCATGATGAGGTAGGAGGATTAAAGATGGCCTCTCTCTTGTTTGTGTCCTTTTGCCTTGTGGTGGTTGTGGAGGTATGGTAACCCTGGTTTTTGTTTGCTCTTTTGTTCTGTCAAACAATCCACCAACCTCATGTCATGTACGATCACGAGTTGTAGCAGCAGGATCAGCATCCGTCGACGGTAGTGTGCAGAGCACTTTCCTCTGTGAGTGTGTTACTATTGGAATTGTCCTGGCATCTGGTTTACTTGCTGCTCTTTCACATTGACGAGCCACACCAGGATAACCTCCAGAGTTATACCCACAACCTAAGCTAACACCCTCCGCCATCAATGTACTTGGAAGTCTTCTGGTGGATATACAGAATCCGTGGGGGATTTCCAGCATCACCCAATTAGGTGGAGGCGCAAAATGGTGCGGATCAGGGTGTGACCCAACATCTTGGAAGTTTGCTAGGTTTTCGGGTGTCACCCAATTTTGGTGTGGAGCAGATTGGGAATGCCGAGGGTGTGTTTGAGGTGTGACCCATTTAGGGGGTGGAGTAACGCATACAGGCTTAGGGTTGTATAGTTGTTGATGGGAAGTTCTAACCTTATTTCTGCGTCTCTCATCCTGCTGGCATTATAAAAAATGTATTAGCACAAGTCACATCTACCTATACTGGTGTAGTTGAACTAAGCTTTCTTCATAGTCTGAACTTCCCATAAAACTGTTGTTATAATACAAAGATTGCAAGCGAATGAGTCACAACTTTTTTGTAGCTTAACTGAGCATTCTTCACAATCTGAACTTCTGGTTTGTCAAGGGGTAAGGTTTACTGATATTTGAACACGAGTCACAGCTACACTCCTATCTATAGTTAAACCTGACCTTCATGTCATTGCATGGTTGAACTTACAACTACATAACAACCTGAACTGCTTGTTTCTTGCTTTGTTTCATGTCTGCAGATGTGGGAGGGGAACACAATGTGAAGTTTAACTAGTTGAACTTTGTCTCATTTTACTAGTTGAACTTCACATGGTGTTTCCCCTACCACATTTTTTAACATATGTAGACAGTAGCCAGATATTTTGTTTTTGCAGCCTGGACTGAGGCTCACACACAAGTAGAACTTCACATGTCATAAAGAAAATAACAGAAAAATAGCAGGAAGTTCAACCATACCTTGGCTAGAAGTTCAGCCACCCTTTTTCCAGTAGTAGATAGGCTACCTTGAGAGCAATGTGCATGACATTTTGGAGAGGAATCCCATCGCATTCCATGGCTTGCAGATGGCGCGAAGTTCATATGCCTGCAGCAAGAAAGTTCAGGTTCTTGTGGCACCATGTTAGATCAGAAGATCAACGAGGAAGAGGCAGGAAGATCATGTACCTATAGATTAAATGGTTGCGCTGCTAGATCAGAAGGCTCTGCCGCTGACATGCCGCCAAGGTTTCTCCCTCACGCCGGCAGCTTCGTCGCCTCCTGTCGCTGCGGGCTCCCTCACACCGGCATCCGCCGTCGCTCGCTCGCCCACGCCGACGGTCGGACGGGAGGTGGAACGAAGGGGACCGACGGTAGGGACGGTGGTAGAAGCGATGGGAGGGGAGATCCCGGAGGTCGATGGCGGCGAATCACGGCGGAGGTGATGGCCGGCCGGTGCTTGAGGGGATGAGAGGAGCAGAGGAGGCGGGGATCGGGGTCAGGATCAGGGTCAGGATCGCACCTGGTCCCTGAGTTTGGGATGTTCGGGAGGGCCCTGTCTGGCCCTATATAGGGCTGTTATGATCAGAATAACTATTCTGATCCTGCGATCATAATAGTGTTGTCCAAACTACACGCTCTATTCTGCTAATATTAGCAAAATAGTTATTCTACTAACACTTACGAACTGCACACTCAACGCAAGGGCACTGCACTTTCTGTAGCAAAGGTACTGCAATACAGAGACTAGTGAACTTCGCGTCGGAAAAAACTACATGCAGTGTTTTTTGGTACCTTTTTCACTCTAGTTTTTTAACCATTTGTTGGAACGAGGCATGTAATATACCGTTAAAAAGCTATGCATTAGTCGCAACTTCACCATGTTGAACACTTTTCAAGATTCCTCACAGTATAAGAGCAGTTTTGAAAATGGTGCGGCCCATGACGAGTGACAACGAGCTTTTTTCGCGTTTTTTCTAAACCGCTGGTTGGAATGAAGCAAACGATACACCATTGGAAAGATATCATCGAGGCACAACTTTTTCATATATATTAGTTTCTCTAATTCGTTATGGTTTAAGAGCAGTTTCAAATTTAGTAAATCGCGAAATTGTGTTTTCAATTTTTTTTGCAAATTTTTGATCCAGTTTTTTAACCGTTTGTCGAAATGACGATGTGATATGCCATTGGAAAGCTACGGACGAGGCACAACTTTCATAGGTAGAAATGTTTTTGAGATTCCTTATGGTTTTAAATTAATTTAAAAATGGTGCAGCGGACGATGAGTGGCAGCAACAGCTTTTTCGTGATTTTTTGAAAACCGCTGGTCGGAATGATCCAAATGATACGCCGTTGGAAAGATATCGAAGAGGTGAAACTTTTTCATGTAGAACACTCTCTCTAATTCTTTACGGTTTAAGAGCTGTTTTGAAATCACCAAAATACGACCACTTTGTTTTGCAGGGCACGCAAATCAACGTGTGTACTGCATCAGAGAGAATAACGCACTGCTGCAGACGGAAAACCGCACTGCATCCGACTGTCAAGTGAACTTCGTGATTTCTTTTGTCGCACGTAAATTTTATCACATGACTTTTTGTGAGTTTTTGTTGTCTTTTATTCAACTTTTTATGAACAAGAGTGTACCACAGAGTTGAGAGGAAGTGAACCTCGACAGATATCGAAGTGAACCACATTATTATCCTGTTGTTTTGCTAATGTTTTTGCACTTTTCATGTTGGGCTCAAGTGAACAACATCAATCTCAAAGGTGAACCACATCCGAGGAGCAAACGCACTCCAAGTGTTGATGTAGTCGCCTGAATTTTGAGACACGCGAAACAAATTACACTTCATATAGAGGGATAGTGAGCTGCTAGACAAATGGAGTGAACTACATTTTTTGTCTCTCTTCAAACAAATTTATTCAATACCGTGAGCATCACGCAACCGCACTGCAAGCACCCTCGCCGATTTACTGCACACCCATCCACTACATTGCAAGCGCCCTCGCACCGCCGCGACGACCCAGGCGAACTGCAGTGTTGTGCCCAAACGAAATTTGAAAAGGCAAAACAAAATATTCCTGGACTTCAAACACTACATAGACGCACCACAACTTCTGTTGTTGGGGAAAAAGGGAACCACCACACCATCTTTGCCGGTGTCGCCCAACACCATGGTTCCCAGTGCGGTAGAGCTCGTCCTCTCCTGAGACGTAGCAATAGGAAAAGGAGCAATGCGGCTAGCGCCATGGATTCTCCCAATGAACTGCAAATGAATAGTAAGTGAGCTGCAAAAAAATCAAAGGAGTTGCAAATAAGGGGAGGCAGATCCTATGATGTGTATCAAACCAAGAATGTTCAGAGCGCTCGCTAGGGCACTGCAAGAAACCTGCACAGAACATGCCCGCCGAACCTCTTTTGAGTGAACTGCATGTCGCAGCACCGTCCCTCCATCTACCTCGTGTGGCTCCCCGGCTTTTTGTAGATAGTGCTCCACGGTGGAGGAAGTAGAATAGAGGGGGTCAGGTGGACTCACCTTCGACTTCGTCGACGCGAAGGGTGGCTCTTCTCGTGCACTATAGGGGAGAAAGTGGTCAGGGTAGTGGTGGATCAGCCACTGCCGGCAGCCATGTATCTAACCACGCACATGGGATTAGGAGGAGGCTCATGGGGGAGGACCTCCGATCCGTCATGGCGAGAGGGAGGCAGTGGCGCTGCAGCGCCGGGGAGAAGGCGGCGCAGGGGTGAGAGGGAGGCGGCAGAACGACGACGCTAGGGAGACAGCGGCGCAGTGACGCGAGGGCGGCAGCGGTGCGGGAAGGGAGGCTGTGATGCTGCAGCTGGGGCGCGGGGATGGAGGCGGCAGTGCTGCAGCGGGGGCGCAGGGAGGAAGGCGGCGGTGCCGTGGGGTGCGGGGAGGGAGGTGGCGGTGCCATGGAATGTAGGAGCATGGGGAAGAAAGGAGTGGGATGGGGCAGGTCATGGGATGGAGGAGCACGGGGGAGAGAGGAGTGGGGTGGGTAGCACCGTGGCAGGGATAAGGTGGTTTTTTTGTGTGCGTAGTTTGGTCTGCCATCGTACATGGTTAGTTTGTAGCTGCGGCGTGGGTCGGAAGGTGTTAGATAAACACTATTCTGATCATGGGATCAAAATATTATTCTGATCACAACATGAACTTCCTGAGTTACACGCCTGAACTTCCCTCTGTAGGTACCCGACCTTCGGGCTATCTTCTCAACTGTGTCTCCTCGCGCGATTTTTTTGGTCAGCCATGCTCTATGTGATGTAAGTGTAATCTACAAACGGTTTTTAGCAACTAAATGCCCGTTTTAAATAGGAATCTCGCTCATTGGCGGATTTGCTCTCGGGTCATGATGAAACATGTCTCTATTGCAATTTTACTGCCTGAGTTATTCGACCAGAACTTCCCCTAGTGCTAGGTTGAACTTCCGCAAACATTGCCCAAATGGGGCTTGCGATATACCGTTGGAAAGCTATGTACACGAGTATCATGACCCAAGTTAATTTTTTGGCAAAATGTAAGCGGTTTAAGAGCAGTTTTGAAAACCATTTTTTCTTCACACAAAAACATGAATCGTATTTTCGATTGCATTTCAAAACCGTTTATCGGAATGAGGCAAATAATATGGCGTTAGAAAGCTGCTGCAAAAATGCTCCTTCCACATGTTGAAAGTTTTCTCTAATTCCCTACGGTTGAAGAGTAATTTGGAAAATCGTAAAATTTTGCAAACCGAACAGTCGAGTTCGTATTTTCGATGTCATTTCTAAACGGCTAATCCAATTAAGGCAAATGATATGGCGCTGGAAAGCTTATGAAAATGCTCTACTTCTTCATGTTTAATGTTTTTTTCTAATTTTGAACGGTTTAAAAGTAATTTAGAAAATGGTCCAAGTTGCATCGAGTTTGTATTTTTGAGCTTATTTTTTAACCGTAGGTCTGAATGTAGCAAATGATATGGCGTTGGAAAGCTTGAGAAAATGTGAAACTTTTTGGTATATATTGTTTCTCCCAATTCCTTACTGTTTGAAGTCAATTTTGAAAATGACTAAAAACGTATTTTTTCCATAATTTCTACAAACTTTATCGGAATGGGGCAAATAATATACCGTTGAGAAGCTAAGGAAAATGCGAAACTTTTTCATGTTGATGGTTTTCTCTGATTGCTAGCTATTTCAAGTAATTTCGAAAATGGTGAGATCATTCGTTCTGCCTTTATCGCGAAACAGATTTTTCAAAAATTCACCACGTGAAGAACCTGAACTTTTCGACATGTCTACTTGAACTTCACTCTGTTTTTCACGTGCTTTTTTTGCCCGTAGCTCTCGATCCACTCACCGGAACACTCACCGGGATTGAGGAAGTAATATACCGGTGGAAAGCTGATGTAAACACACAACTTTCCCGTGTTGATCGTTTTTTCATACTCACGGCGATTTTAAAAGTTTTTCATCTGAAATTCATTCACTATAGTAGTCGAACTTCTTGTTGTTTTAACATTGAACTTCTCTGACATATTTTTGTTTGTAATTTTCTCATCCATTCGTCTGTGTTACACAAATGATATTCCTTTTGTACAAACCTCTCACACAATATTTTTTTAACTTTCTCTGACGGAGGACTTGAACATATAACAACAAAACTTTTAGACTTTTTTTTATTCTTTTTAATACAAAATGCACACCGTGTAGTACTTGAACTTCTGGCAGTTATCAATCTGAACTTCTCTCGGTTAAGTGAAAATATTTGAGTTTTTTTATGAATTTTTAATCTGATTTTCTTAAACCCTTTTATGAATTTTGAAGCTCTCTATTTTTTTAAAGTTAAACTTCTTGTTATTTTATTTTTGTACTTCTTGTTTCCATTTTTTAATAACAAGGTAAATCTGAGTTTTCTATAATCATCGAACTGCTCCATATTTTTAATATGGACTTCCTGGTTTTATTTCTTAATCCTTTTTTGTGAATAAAAATATTTTAAGACACCAAAACAACATTTTTGCACGTCAAACCGCATCATCTTCAGAAATTGAACCTCTTCTATTTTTGTTTTCGTTCAACATTGTTTAGCACGTCGAACCGCGTCATCTTTAGAAATTGAACTTCTCCTTTCTTTTTGTTTTCTTTCAACATTGGTTTGCATGCCGAACCGCATCATCTTTAGAAATTGAACTTCTCCTTTTCTTTTTGTTTTCTTTCAAAATTGGTTAACACATCGAACCGCGTCATCTAGAAAAAATGATTCTTAAGTAAACATTGAACATACCTTTTTAGAAATTAAACTTCGTACTTTAATTTTGCTAAGAAATAAAAAGAATTTGAGTTTTTTTTTTGTATAGATCGAACTACTCTATTTTTTAAAATTTGATATTCCTGATTTTCCTTTTTTGAAATCAAATTGCTCCAAAAAAATAAAATATTTCTCCATCTTCATTTTATTCTTATAGTAACGGGAAAAATATCTAAGTCTTTTTGTGAAAGTTAAATAATCTGAACTTCTCATTTTCTTGTTTTTGAACTTCATTTCTTTAAAAACAGGGAGTATACGGGAATGAAATGCTCTTCGCCAACCTCTCTGGACTTCGCGCAGGAATAAAACATTATTTTCTATAGAAACCCTGTCGTCCCCAACCTCTCTAGAGTTTCTATATTGTTTCCCAATTATTTTCTTCGGGGGTATTGGTCCGTTTGTAGTGCTGAAAACACACACTCTTTGAGAGAGAAGAAAATAGTGGTACATCTTCTGAAGACATGAACCTATGGGGCAATAATATTTGAACTTCTTTATAGAAGAGAAGAGCAGGAGGTTGGAGTGGTCAGAGTTGCCGACGGTAGCGCACATGCGGCAGGTGGAGTGGTAGATCTATGTTTTTTCAGCGACAATAATACATGAACTTCACTAACTTTTTTACATCGTCAAAAGAAGATGAAGAACAAAAGTATTGGTTCTCATTGACATATAAACAAGCATGTAGAGAGCATAGAATCAGAACTTTGTAAATCCTAGGTTTTAATATACTACGAACTTCTTCCTTTTTTTAGTTTGAACTTCACATTTTTGAACTTCTTAATCTTATTCTTAGAAAGAAAATAATTTTTTAAATAAGAATCATTTTTTTTCTAAATCGAACTTCATACTTTTATTTTCCTAGGAACGGAAATAATTTGAGTTTTCTATATACATCGAGCTACTCCTTTATTTTTATTAGAACTTCTTCATTTTATTTCTTTAGTAACAAGGAAAATCTAAATTTTTTATAAATATCGAACTTCTCTATTTTTGCAATTTGGACTTCTTGGTTTATTTCTTTTAGTAACGGAAGTATCTTAGTTCTGTTGTAAATATTGAACCGTGTACAATTTAAATTTGAACTTCTGGATTTTTTTAATTTTAGAAACGATGAAAGTCATTTTCATTATATTTGAAGTTCTTTATTTTTAAATTCAAACTTCTTATTATTTTTATTTTTGATACAGTGAAATATCCGCTTCTAAGTTCTCTTTTATTTTTGAACACTTATTTTTCTTTGAACTTCCTTTCATCTTCTTGTCAGCGAATTTGGATTTTCTGGCATCTATACATCAAACGATTGCATTATTTTATTTTGAACTTCTAGTTTTCATTCTTTAATAGGAAGGAAATCTGAACTTTATATAATCATCGAACTGATCCTCTTTTTAATTCGGAGTTCTAGCTTTTATTTATTTTTGTAATGAAAAAAATCTTAGTTTTTTAATAAACATCAAGCAACTTCATTTTTCAAATTTGAACATCTAGGTTTTTTTGCCCTTTTTAGGTACATTTTTTCGTTGATGGGTTTGATTTTTTCAAACCTCCCAAATTCGGTTTATTATATGCATGAACTTTTCTGGAGGGCAATACTTGAACAATTTTATAATTATCGTTATGTTATGTGTGAGCTCTACATTTTTACTACTCGGAGTCGACCATATAAGCATCAGTAATTAGCGAACATGTACTTTTTCAATACATCCTTTTGAGAAATGCACCTTTTTTCTCTATGCGAACCTCAACTTTTTATATGTATGAACTCCTTTTGTGAATTTACATTTTATTTCTACACACGAATTTCGTACACGAACTTTCTATCATTTTACTATTTTGCACTTCTTCATTTCGTATAATTGAACTTCCTTCCCTTTCTGTTATATATACAAAAAAGAAAATTAAACCACCCATTTTTTGCACGAACACACACAGAATGCACACACACACAGTTTTCGTAAGAATGACGTAAAATTGGTAGATGGCATCAACTCATACACAAGAACGAAGAAAATTAAAGATCTCTACAATGGTCACACGCAAAGAGAGAGGAGGACATCTGCCGCAAGCATTTTTGAGGAGATCTGCCACACGCATTTTTTTCATACTTGCCGCAAGAATTTTGTTCGAACCGCCACAAGAATTTTTCTCGACCTGCCATGGATGCAAGAATTTTTGAACTGCAAGTAGTGAAAACATTGGAGAAATCTTTGTTTGTATCAGAGAGATGGAAACTGTTCTTGTTTGTAAGTTTTGCATTTCTTCTTCTTTTCCATAAGTGTCTTGTACTAGAGAACAACTTCAACTACATTTCTTCTTTTTCTTTTCTGGAAACATCTAGTGGGCACACTAATCAGAAACGTGAGAACACATTTTCTTTTTTCTTTTTGTTGACACCATCTATACAAGATAACATTTGTTTCCTGAATCTATGATGAGGAATGCCCATGAAGTATGTTTCCTGAATCATACTTCGCACAGTTTTCCGAATCATACTTCACTGAAAATTTCAGGATACAAATGTAGGATTAAATATATGAAGTAACAAACACCCAAAAAATTATTAGGCCATAACCAACCACCCTGAACTCTCTCAGAATCAATATATGAACTTGCATAGTTTCTTTCTCTTAAAAAGAGCATCCTGCATTATTGATTTGCAACTCAAAATACTTTTTTCATTTGCAGTTTACAGGAAAAATACCATAGGACTGTATGCATAAAATCAATGTAGCACATCAAGCTATCAAGGACAGACACATAATAGCACTCTGTACATCTGTTATCCATGGATGAACATGCACACACGAGAGAAGTATACGAGCTAGCGAAGCAACGAAAGATCCTTGGCAATTAAAAAGCTGGCTCCCACCATCTACAACCTAGCTATTCAAGCATGTGACTGGGGCAGTACCTTGAAGCAGCCTGTGCAGGAGCAGCCAGCGGACGACGTCCAGCTGCAGACAACATCCAGGAGAGACAACAACGACGGAGTGACATGCGAGGAGAACCTGAGCACACACAAGTCCTGTAGGTAGTAAAATTTCATTTTGTCAACCATAGAACGTTATAAATGTTTGTGCTGCTTTCATAATTTGAAACTCACCAATATCACAGTTGCAGGTTAGTCGTACATTGAGTTCATCAGCAGCTTATAAAATTTAGAAGCCAAATCACAAGTACTACCAGCAAAAGAGCGGAATACATTTCCAGTCTCCTGCTTTTGAGAAGCAGTACATACTACTGTATGTAGCTAGGAGCATGAATACATCATGTACTCCCTCTGTTTTTTATTAGTACAATGCAACATTTTTTATTTGTACGCACTTATTAAAGTTTGATTGGGGTTTTGCTCATTTATACAGTATGTACTACTCCAGCTTCAGAACTGGACACCCAAGTTAATTACCTCCCTTCTGAACATGGACAAATCCCAGAGCAACCTGAACCGAATGAAAAACAACAGACAGCTAGAGTATCCAGCCAGCCAAGAACACATTGGACTGGAGAAGATCAACACACTGGACTACGGCATTATTAATTACTAAAGAAAATGGTGGTCTGCAAAATATTGAGAGAGAGGGACAAGGAAGATGAGTTACCTCGTCGCTAGGCTGTGAGACGACCTCCATCATGGAGGCACTAGGGTTAGAGCGCGTTGGCAGCAAGCGGTTGGGCTGCGACAGGGGACAGGATGGAGGAGTTTCTCTTGCAGTAAACATGAAAACACACAAACTCTATAATCAATAGGTTACAATTCATATAGACCTTGTAGTTACCTAACTTGAACTTTAATTCCCAGCCACTTTTAACTGTAGTACCCTTCAAACCATTGAGATCCACTTCCGTAAGATAAGGATGGGCTAGTTCCCTATGGTGGCACTACCAGAAGCAAAAGGTGTGTAGAATCGAAATCAGCTAATGAGAGAAGTAGCAGCAACAACAATCACATAGGAGAGAAGAGCAGCACCAACATAATTTGCGTGTGAGAGAGACTTGCAGGGGCACCTCGGCTCGATTGATCCATCCGCGACTAAGTTCGCCGTAATGCCTTCTTCTTCCTCTCAAACCACGCCGGCTCTGTCCACACATCCGTGGCCTGAAGTTAACCACCAAGTTAGATGATAGAAAAAATTAGGCCACATAAAAAATCCCCTTATATGCATTAAAACAAACACGTATGGGGGATAATCACAAACACAGCCCCATCTATGTAGAACATGAAGTTTCCCCAATGTTTTTATAGATAATGGAGCTTCAAGACAAGCCAGATGTATGTGTTAAAAATCAAAATGGCTAATGCTATGCTACTGATGAGGCTGCACCTCAGGTTGGACTACCCACGGGACGGTGGCGGGACACGGGGTTGCAAAGGCTGGAGAGGTCGAACAGGGATGTCGCACGCAGTTGGACTGCGTGGCTGCACGGACGAGAGGTTGTGTTGTAGGTGGGGAAGCCAGGGTGGTGTGGGAGGTTGTGCTACAGGTGGGTGTCGCCTTGCTGTCGGCATGGGTGGCGCGCACGGCGGAAGCCGGCGACATTGGATCGGGCGCGGCCGCGGGAGAAAGATTGTAGCGGGGCAACGACAGGAGGTCAGCAGAGGGGTCGCCGGAGGAGGTGGTCGATCCCACCAGCCCGTCGGACTAAATTAAGGTGGTGATCGTCGGCGCGCGGCGTCCGGGGGAGGTTGGTGGTGGCCGGAGGCGCGAGGCGTGGGGGAGGATGGTGGTGGCGGTTGGCGCGCGGCGTCTGGGGGAGGTTGGTGGTGGCCGGCGGCGCGACGCCTCAGGGGGAAGTTGGTGGTGGTCGTCGGCGCGTGGTGTCGAGGGGAGGCTGGCGGTGGCCTCAGGCGACGCCGGCAGGAGCAGGTGTCGGGATGTACGGCGGCGCGCGGCGGGGAGATGCACGGTGGTGCGCGGGGTCGGGAAGGCCAGGAAAAGTTGGGGATGGGCCGGTCATCATGTGTTGATGGGTCAGTTGTTCGTTTTGTTTTTTGGTTCGGGAACAGTTCGGGAACATCCACCTAGCTGAATGCCCGTGCGTTATCACGGAGCAACAAATTTAGGCTCTACACCACAATCGTACCCATCATTATAGAACCTACACTCTTGTAATCTGACAACATTTTCTCTGCCTCTACCACTATCGATAATGCATGAATTAGTGAATCTAATGATAGTTATATTGCTTTGGAATATATTTACCATCGAAAAGATTATTTCCCTCTGAATAGAAAGAATTTGAATACTGTTGAACATACATATACTATTCAAAAACATATAGTATATATACTATTCAAAAACATATTGTATATTTTGATCTTATTGGACGAAGTTGGCAAAGTATATATGAAGTTCATCTGTAGCTTCCAGTTTGTACAAATAAATATAGAAATATACAGAAAACTTAACCAGAAAAAATATGCCACACCATCAAATAAACTTTGAAGAAATTTTGTGAACATCTAGTTAATGATATCATGCTTCTTGCTCAACTTGACCAGACACATTCAACCGCATGACCCCATCGTCTGCAACACAACTTATACGTGCAAGTTGATCTTCTCTTATATCTGTGCATCTGAATGCTTCTTCAATGTCACCCTTGAAGGTGTAACCTCATGGGCAAAGACTTCGACACCACATTGCCAAATTGTTGACAAACTCATCTGAAACAGTGAGTAACCACATTCATTTTGTCTAGTGCTATAAGAAATGGCAGTCTATAATAGTCAGGACTAATTTGGCTTATGCAAAGAAACAATAGCACTATCCATGTTGGTTGATATCAATTTCCAACAGAAAAAGTCAGATATCTCTACTATAAATGTTCAAGTGTATGTCATAACAAATCCAAATTAGTATGACTTCAAAGAATCATGTAAGGTCAATAGCAGTTATTCGGAAAACGAACATACATTTCTCTAGAAGTAGAAATACCGATTTGTAGCATTGACAAACCAACCATCTCAAATGCTACAAATATAAATAAATCAGTATAGGTACATATGTATAACCTTTGGCCAACAATATAGTATAGAGCCTTGATTTTGTACTGCTAGGCTCTCCTATTCTGATAATGGAACCCATGTGTAAAGTACTGTAAGATAAAGGGATTAATTGCACTAAGCCTTCTCAAATATCTATGCCCCATAATCTGCTATTCTAGTAAAAAAGAGATAAACATAAAAGTTTTTCATTTAAAAACTATAAGAACATGTGTGATGTTCTCACCAGCAATTTTCTCAGGTGTTACGACACATTTTCTGTAGAAAGTCAACAATAAGCTTCTTGTTCTCCAGCTGCTTATTTTTCAGGGACACCTTCTTGTTCTTTCTTCATAGAGTCCTCTTCTCCCTCATCCTTTCCCCTTGTTATAATCCTGTATAGTAGAATTCCTGCCATCAGTGTGCAACACTGATTAATTGTATGCTAATAAAAGAATATGTAAGGTACATAAGCGTTTGTATAGCAAAAAAAGAAGAAGCTCTATCTAGCTAAGTTGTGGGTTAGTGGTTAACATGGATGAAAAAATACATCAGCACATTCTAGCCAGTCATTGTCATGACAATGATAGCAAGAAAAACAATCATGCATCAACAAACTAAAAATACGAAAAGTTTCAGCGTTCTAACTCCCTTGTTCATTGAGTGTGCAGAAGGATCGAATGATCCATGCTGCTGAAAGTGAAATAAAGTTGACTGCATTATGAGCAAGATGACAGGGCAAACTGGAAACGACAACCAAGATCAACAAGCAACTATATTAGTGAACCAAGTGATCAGAATCCACAACTGATAATGATGGTGCAAAAGTATGCGAAACGTAAAGAAACATGTCCATAACTCTCTGTTCTGATTGCATTATCATCAAGTTTATTTTCTTCCTGTTTTCTGAATTTACAATTGTTGCCAATACACTCTTTGGCTTGAATATATTACTTCAGTTTGGCAAGATACGACCGAAAAGAATTTCTGCTGAATTGTGTGATAAAAAGAGTGGGAGATGACGGGCAATATAAAGTGGGAGATGGATCAACTAATGAATAGAACAACCGCTGCACCCTTATACTAATTAAAACATTGGAGTAACAAGTAAGAACAAGTTCATATACATAGAAGTGGGAGGTTTAAGAATTTGGAAAGGGGCAAAAGACCTCACCCATTTGATTCCATGGTGGAGGCGTGGAGCAGCCGCCGATGCGCCTACTTGACTGACAAGATGACAACGAGTGGCGTTGTGTAGGGTTGTGCATCGCCGCTATTCTTTTGCTCACGTCTCAAATGGGCAGGTAATAACATGAAGAAATAACACTGCCTAATATATTGCAAAACAAACAATCACACAAAATCTTTACTGGAGGCGGAGAGGACACATCTCAGATATCCCCAACCTGCCATTGTTGGAGGCCCGAGTAGTGTTGTTGAACAAGGTCCTTATAGTGGCGGACTCCTCCTCTTCAAGCTAGTCCTCACCAGTCACCACCGCGACCGCCCATGCTCTTGCCGCCATGGCGTTAGGCGTGCGGCTCAAGCAGATTACGGGGCGGAGGAACTGGAGCTCACCTGGGGGCGGGTGTCGTGGTTCTAAGTCTGACAGTAATGTAGGGGGGTAAGTATGGAGAGGCAAGATCTTAGCTATGGAGAAGTTGTAAGCACACGAGGTTTACGAGTTCAGGCCCTTCTCGGAGGAAGTAATAGCCCTACGTCTCGGAGCCCGGAGGCGGTCGACTGGATTATGCGTGTATGAATTACAGGGGTGCGAACCCTTTACACTGAGGAGGGGGGTGGCTTATATAGAGTTCGCCGGGCCCCTCCGGCCCTCAGTTATGCAGGGTTTTAAATACATTAAGGTCGGGCGTTACTGGTAGCGCCCTTAATAAAGTGCTATGATGATCATAAAAGCTACTTAATAACCGGCTGTTAGCGTGCGGAGTGCCTTTAGGTCTCCTGGCCGTCGAGTGGTTTGGTCTTGGTCGAGTGATCGCTTCTTGGCCGAGTGTCTCCGAGTCTGTCGAGTGGAACACTTCCAAGTCGATTGAAAGGTGATTTCTTCTAGAGATGTCCTTGGGTAGGGCAGTTTGGACAGGTCCATGACCCTACCCTAGGTACATAGCTTCATCATTAGCCCCCGAGTGGATCGAGGTTTGAGTGGGGAAGGAGTTGAGAATTTCCCCGACTCATTTTTCACGCCATGAGCATATCTGGTTTCGGATCAATGAACCTGAGTGATGACAGCAACTTCCTTTTCAGTCGCCTTGATCCATTCTTAGTTTTTTGTCGAGTGAGTTTCTTTACTTGAAGGGCTCCGAGTGACGGTGTGGAGGAGATCTTCAGTCTGACAAGTTGTTCTGCTGCCCGCAGATTTCACGGGATCCGAATTTTGGGAAGCGCGCGGGACGGGGAAGGCCGCAGTAATCGGATGGGATAGGGCGGAGCCTCCTCGATCCCCGCGCCACCTTTTTCGCCACGTATCGTGCGCGCGATTGCTACGGGATTTGACAGGACCGCCCGGGCCTACCAGTCAGCCACTCGGAAGCGGCCTCATATAAGGCGTCGGACCGGGGTCTCTCGAACAGTGCGTCCCCATTATCTCTTCTCCTCCTCAGGCTCCTTCGTCGCGCTCGCCCTCGCCCCAGCACCACCGCTCCGTGCGCGTCTCGCCGGCGACGATGGGGAAGGAGAAGACGGCGGCTCTGGAGCGGGCAAAGAAGGCGATGGCGAGGTCGAAGGGGAAGGCGACCAGTCGGGGCGGATCCTCCTCATGAACCGGCCTGCCGAAGGGCTAGATCCAGGGCGACTGGATCCGCTCAACGATCACCCAAGAAGACCTCGACGACCTAGCCGAAGGAGGGCTGATCCCCTATGAATCGGCGCGGCTTCCGGGGAAGGAATCCGAGCCGCAACCTCGGGAGGGTGAGCGCGTTCTCCTTGCCACCCACGTCGACCGTGGATTTTCCTTGCCTCCTCACCCTTTCTTTCAGGGATTTCTGAACTTCTTTGGGGCATAACTCCACCACTTCACGCCGCTTTCGTTTCTTTGTGTGAGAATTTCCTGGGTTGTCGGCCTCACTAGGGCCTTTTCAAGCACATTTTCACTTGTCGCTCCCAGACGGTGAAAAAGGCCAATCCGAGTGACGAGAGGACTCAAGTGATTCAGATGTGTGGGGGTCTTGGTGTTCAGATGAGAGGGAAAAGTTCCTTTCCGGCCATGATTCTTCCCGACTCAGTTCGCGGATGGCAGTCGACCTGGTTTTACTACAAAGACCAGTCGACGCCAGGGCAGTCGACTGGCCTCCCTCCTTTCACCATGGACCGAGTGAGGAAACCCTCCCCTTTGAAGGTGCTCCCAGAGGAGAAGGCGCAGGTGAGGGTGCTGGTAGAGCGAGTGGTCCAGCTTATCCGTGACGGGGTCACTGGTATGAATCTCTTGGAGGTCTTCCTTCAGCGGCGCATCCAGCCTCTTCAAGCCCGAGACCATCCAATGTGGATGTATTCGGGTCTTGAAGACTCCACTCGGATTCACCCAGAGGAGGTCGATGACGACACGCTGGAGAAGTGGCTGTCGGGCATGACCGGAAACAAGGACAACCCCAGGGGAGCCAGGAGAGTTCCTCCATTCGACCAGTCTCATGTACCAGAGAAGGTCCGATTCTGAGCTTCTGTTTGTAATTTGAATTCACTCGCGCAGCTGCCTATACTGAGTCGACTGACTTTGTTCTCCCTACTTTCTTTCAGGCCATTATTGAAATGTATTCAATGCCCAACGGAGAGCAAGAGCAGGACCCAGAAGGAGAAGCGAGCGGCGGCGACAGTGGCGAATGGGATTCTAACGGTGGAGGGGACGAAGAAAGCGACGATCCAAGTGACGAAGAAGAAGTCGAGTCGCCTCCTCGCAGGGAGAGGCGGTCCAAACTTGACCAAGAACGACCGAGCGCCCGTGAAAAGGCGATTGCTCAAGCTGGTCAGTCTTCAAAGCGTCCTCGGACCTCTTCGCCAACTCCGACTGAAAAAGCGTCAAAGCATCCCAAATTCGCAGATCCGAAGCTTCAGAAGGCGTTGCCGAAGATTAAGATTGACATCCTTGTCGCTTCTGCGTGAGTGTCTCCTTTTATCTTCACTCGACGCCCTGTGCTGTTTGTTTTTCTTGTTTTAATCGGACGAACTTTGGAGCTGGCAGCACTGCTACTTCCGGGACCTCAGCTTACAGGGACGATGATGAGGTGATGGAGGATGCGGTCACTTCTAATCTGGGTATGATTTCTGCCATTCTGTCTTTATTTTGGTCGATTCAACTGCAATGTGTACCATTGGGTGATGTATTTTGTCGATTGAAATTTGAACAGCCCCTAACATTATTGACCTCCCTGATGATGATGATGAAGAGCCCGAGAGGCCTTTGACGAGGAAAAATAGGCAAGCTCCTGCGAGCGAGGTGCCACAATCGACGCCGAGGGCGGAGCCAGTCGTTCAGGACGCTGGTGATGCCAACCGGGGTTCTGTTACCTTCGCCGTGCCATTGTCGAGTGCCTTGCCTTCCTCGTCGACTGCTCAGGCCCCTGTCGACCCGCCTTTAGTTTTTGCGACCCATCATGTCCCAGAGGAAGAAGTGAATGCTGCCAAGGAAGCCATACGCCAGGCGGGCATTATGATGGAGAAGATGAAGACGGTGCGGGACGCCAGCCAGGCCGCCTATGATGCCAGCTCGGCTCTCCAGAGCAACGTTCAGGTTAGTTGGTCGCCGCTTGTTCTGTTAGGATATGCTATCTGAGGGCTCTTTCCGAAAATCTTTGCATCTGTACACCCACTGGGTGCGTCGATTGAATTTTTGAACTAGTGGGGGCACGCTGAGTGCACCCACTGGGTGAGTCCCCGAGACTACGGTGGACTGCTGGCAGTCAACTGTAGTCTTTGTATTTTGTCGAGTGTAAACCGAACTGGTAGTTTGTCTCTTCCACTCGATCTGATCGAGTGGGATCAGAACCGGTGGGGGCACGCCAAGTGCACCCACTGGGTGTAGTCCCCGAGACTGCGGTCGACTGCTGGCAGTCGACTGTGGTCTGAGTTCTACTTTCTCTCCCCTTTTTTTACTCCCTGCACTCGACTCCGGCGGGCCGGTCGAGTGGGATCAGAACCGGTGGGGGCATGCAAAGTGCACCCACTGGGTGTAGTCCCCGAGACTATGGTGGACTGCGGGCAGTCGACCGTAGTCTTAGTACTTATTGTCTTTGTCATTTTTCGCTGTAAAATAACTTCTCCCCTTTGATTTCAGAAATCTTGTGATCTTGGAGCTCGCTTTGCTGACTTGGAGAAACAGCAGATTCAACTGAACCTTGACTTGGAGCTGGCCAAGACAGAGCTGCAAAAGGTCAAGGACGGCGCCACTGGTAAGACGAGTTTGTCGACTGGTCTGTCTTAGGCTTGAGTACCCTTCTGCTCTTTCTAAATCAATCATCATTTCTTTGTAGAAAAACTGAGAGAAGCTCTGGCGAAGAAGGATCAGGATTTGGCTGCTGCTCGAAAGGAGGCTGACGACAGGACCGCTCTGGCTGAACAGAAACTGGCTTCGGTCGGCCAGCTGGAAGAAGAGAATACCAAGCTGAAATCTGCTCTGAACGAAGCCAACAAGGAGTGCTCGCGCTGGAAGAAGGAGAACCTCAACCTGTGCGAGAAGATGGAAGGCATCGCTCGGAAGAGGGACGATCTGGAGAGCTATCTGAGGAGCCTTGCCAAGAAGTTGTTCATCAAGCTTGAAGGTGCACATTTTGTTCCGACTGATTTTTTTTGTATCGACTCAGCGTATGAAAATTGACTTATCCTTGGATTGTGAATGCAGAGTTTTGCCAGGACTTCGAGGAGGAGACTGGGCGGATCGAACCAGGTTTGGATCCAATCAATTCTCCCGTGAAAGATGAAACTGCCATGAATCTGCTCCGACTGGAATCCCGCATCGACGGTGTCGTGGACTACTTGGCTCGACTGAAGGTCGCCATGTCACGGATCGACCCGGCACTTTGGCCAGAGGCCACACTCCAAAATGATCTTGAGTCCCTGATGACTCGACTTAACGAAATCCCTGACCGAGTGCAGGAGTGGAAGAAGTCTTCTGCCCGGTGTGGCGCTGATGTGGCTGTCTTTGGTTCGCGTCCATTGCAAGGAGGTGCGACAAGATAAGCTGGCAGAAATCAAGGTTGCCAACACCCAGAAGCATGACTTCTGATCTTTTATGGAGACTTTCATCGCTGCAGCCACTCGGATCGCCGACGGCGTCGACTTAGACGAGTTCGTCGAGCCTGCTAGTCCTCCTCCCGCGGAGTGAACAAACTTTTATGCCTCGCCTTAAATTTGCCTCGGAATGCCGAGTGGTTTTTGTAACCGTTAAACTCTTTCGGGGTGAATGCCCGAGCACTTCGATCTGTGGTCCGGAACCTTTAGGATTTAACTGAACTTGGTTTATCGTTGAATATCTTCATGAATCCCCTGCCGAGTGAACTCGTTCTTCATTCGAGACAACTTTTGTATTTGTAGCGCAGATCCGAAGGATAAGGAAGCAATTGACCTGCGCCTCGTTGCCCTTGCGGGTCGGCGATGGAGTGCGCATTGTATTTGTGGCGAAGCTCTCCAGGGGGAGGCGGCAGTCGACCCGCACCTCGTTACTGCAGAGCGGGATGGAGCGTACATTGTATTTGTGGCGAAGCTCCCCAGGAGAAGGTGGCAGTAGTCCTACACCTCATTGTCCTTGCGGAGTGGGATGAAGCGCACGTTGTATTTGTGGCGAAGCTCCTAAGGAGAAGGCGGCAGTCAACCTGCACCTCGTCGTCCTTGAGGATTGAGATGTGTTTCGTACTTAGGCGAGTACTGGACTGCAGCTAAGCCCCCGAGTGGGGGGTTTGCTCTCCACTCGGTAGAATTTTTTCCAACTTAGGCGAGTCCTGGACTGCAGCTAAGCCCCCGAGTGGGAGGTTTGCTCTCCACTCGGTAGGATTTTTTCAAACTTAGGCGAGTGCCGGACTGTAGCTAAGTCTCCGAGTGAGAAAACTTAGGCAAGTACTGGACTGCCGCTAAGCCTCCGAGTGGGAGGATTGCTCTCCACTCGGTAGGATTTTTTCAAACTTAGGCGAGTGCCGGACTACAGCTAAGTCTCCGAGTGAGAAAACTTAGGCGAGTACTAGACTGCAACTAAGCCCCCGAGTGGGAGGATTGCTCTCCACTTGGTAGGATTTTTTCAAACTTAGGCGAGTGCCGGACTGCAGCTAAGCCCCCGAGTGGGAGGATTGCTCTCCACTCGGTAGGATTTTTTCAAACTTAGGCGAGTGCCGGACTGCAGCTAAGTCTCCGAGTGCGAGGATTGCTCTCCACTCGGTAGGATTTTTTCAAACTTAGGCGAGTGCCGGACTGCAGATAAGTCTCCGAGTGAGAAAACTTAGGCGAGTACTGGACTGCAGCTAAGCCCCCGAGTGGAGGATTGCTCTCCACTCAGTAGGATTTTTCAAACTTAGGCGAGTGCCGGACTGCAGCTAAGTCTCCGAGTGAGAGAACTTAGGCGAGTACTGGACTGCAGCTAAGCCCCCGAGTGGGAGGATTGCTCTCCACTCGGTAGGATTTTTTCAAACTTAGGCGAGTGCCGGACTGCAGCTAAGTCTCCGAGTGAGAGAACTTAGGCGAGTACTGGACTGCGGCTAAGCCCCCGAGTGGGAGGATTGCTCTCCACTTGGTAGGATTTTTAAATACTTAGGTGAAACGGGTTCGCAGCTAAGCCCCCGAGTGGGAGGCTGGCTCACCACTCGATAAGAAATTATTTTTACAAACTTAGGCGAAGTGGATTCGCAGCTAAGCCACCCACTGGGGGATTTCTTACGCAAACAAAAACAATAACAATCACTGGGAAAATTATAACGCTCTTGTCTTTGATAAATAAACTACAGGAGTTTTTTCTTATTACATCTCATCCGAGTGAGAATTCAAGTATAAAAGGGGCGGAGTAGCTCCGCATTCCAGGCTCGTGGCTCATCAATCTGGCGATCGACATTGTAGAGGTGGTACGCTCCATTGTGGAGGACTCTGGTGACTATGAAGGGGCCTTCCCAAGTAGGAGCGAGTTTGTGTGGTTTTTGCTGATCCACGCGGAGGACTAAGTCTCCTTCTTGGAAGGCTCGACTCTTCACATTTCTGGCATGGAATCGACGCAAGTCTTGCTGATAGATGGTCGATCGGACCATGGCCATTTCTCTTTCTTCTTCCAGGAGGTCGACTGCGTCCTGCCGGGCTTGTTCTGCTTCATCTTCAGAGTAGAGCTCGACTCGAGGGGCGTTGTGAAGCATGTCACTCGGCAAGACTGCTTCGGCTCCATAGACCAGAAAGAATGGGGTTCTTCCAGTCGATCGGTTCGGGGTCGTCCTCAATCCCCAAAGAACTGATGGAAGCTCGTCGACCCATGCACCTGCAGCCTACTTGAGATCGCGCATCAATCGAGGTTTCAGTCCTTTGAGAATTAGGTCGTTTGCTCTTTCCGCTTGTCCATTCGACTGAGGGTGAGCGACCGAAGCATAGTCGACTCGTGTGCCCTGAGAGGCGCAAAAGGCCCTGAATTTGTCAGAATCGAAGTTTGACCCATTGTCAGTGATGATGCTGTGCAGAACTCCATATCTGAATATTAACCCTCTGATGAAACTGATAGCAGTGCAAGCATCAAGATTCTTGATAGGCTTGGCTTAAATCCATTTGGTGAACTTGTCGACTGCTACTAGCACATGAGTGAAGCCGCTCCTGCCCGTTTTCAGTGGTCCAACCATGTCCAGCCCCCAAACAGCGAAGGGCCAGATGAGTGGAATGGTTTTCAGAGCTGACGCGGGCTTGTGCGACATATTGGAGTAATATTGACATCTTTCACATTTGTCGACTATCTCTTTTGCCATTTCATTGGCCCTTGGCGAGTAGAATCCCGCTCGATATGCTTTAGCCACAATGGTCCGAGAGGACGCATGATGACCACAGGTCCCTGAGTGGATATCATCAAGGATCATCTGACCTTCTTCTGGTGTTATACACTTCTGACTGACTCCAGTCACGCTTTCTCTATACAACTGTCCCTTTATGACTGTAAAGGCCTTGGATCGACAGACGATCTGTCGAGCCTATTCTTCGTCCTCTGGGAGTTCTTTCCTTAGGATGTACGCGATGTACGGTACTGTCCAGTCGGGAGTGATGACCAAGACTTCCATGATCAGGTCGACCACAGCTGGAACTTCAACTTCAGTCGGATCCGTGGCACTTTTTGGCTGCGGGGCCTCTTCAGTGAAGGGATCCTCTTGAACTGATGGTGTGTGGATGTGTTCCAAAAACACATTGCTGGGAATGGCTTCTCTTTTGGAACCTATTTTTGCCAAATCATCAGCTGCTTGATTTTTCAGTCGGGGTATGTGATGAAGCTCTAACCCCTCGAATTTCTTCTCCAACTTTCTCACTGCATTGCAATAACCAGTCATGGCTGGACTTCTGACGTCCCATTCCTTCATCACCTGATTAACCACCAAATCTGAGTCGCCATAGACCATGAGGCGACGGACGCCGAGTGAAATGGCCATGTGCAACCCATATAAAAGTGCTTCATATTCCGCCTCGTTATTGGAGGAATCAAAGTGGATTTGAAGAACATATCTGAGCTTATCTCCTCGGGGGGAGACCAAAACCACCCCGGCACCGGAACCATTCAGCATTTTGGAACCGTCGAAGAACATGGTCCAATGCTCCGAGTGAACCTGAGTTGGCAGTCGCTGTTCAATCCACTCAGCGACGAAATCTGCTATTCCTGGGACTTGATAGCCTTCTTTGCCTCAAACTTGATATCTAGAGGAAGGAGTTCAATCGTCCATTTTGCCACTCGATCAGTTGCATCTCTGTTATGCAGGATCTCTGACAATGGAGCATCGTTGACGACTGTAATGGAATGATTAGAGAAGTAGTGAGCAACTTTCTTTGTGGTCATATAAATCCCATATACAAGCTTTTGATAATGAGGATATCTTTGCTTCGACGGGGTCAAAACTTCAGAAATATAATATACTCGGCGCTGAACTTTGAAGGCTTTTCCTTCTTCTTCCCGCTCGACCGTAAGTACTATACTAACGACTTGTCCCGTGGTTGCGATGTAAAGCAGCAAAGGCTCCTTGCTGATTGGGGCAGCAAGCACCGGCTGGGTGGAGAGCAGAGCTTTGAGCTCTGTAAACGCTGCATCAGCTTCGGGAGTCCACTCGAACTTGTCAGACTTCTTCATCAATCGGTAAAGAGGCAATGCCTTTTCACCGAGATAAGATATGAATCGACTTAAAGCGGCCAAGCAACCAGTAAGCTTCTGGACGTCATGCACTCGCACAGGACTTTTCATTCGGAGTATAGTACCGACTTTTTCTAGATTGGCGTCGATTCCCCGTTCGGAAACGAGAAAACTGAGTAATTTTCCGCCAGGAACTCCGAATGTGCACTTTGATGGATTAAGCTTGATATCATACCTCCTGAGGTTGGCAAAGGTTTCAGCAAGGTCAGCCAGCAGGTCGGAACCCTTCCATGACTTAACCACAATGTCATCCATGTATGCTTCCACATTCCGACTGATTTGAGTGAGCAAACACTTCTGAATCATCCTCATGAATGTGGCTCCGGCATTCTTGAGGCCGAACGGCATGGTAACATAACAGAAGCACCCGAATGGAGTGATGAAAGCTGTTTTGATCTTGTCAGGTCCATACAGACAGATCTGATGGTACCCGGAATAGGCGTCTAAAAAAGACAGTCGCTCACATCCCGCAGTTGAGTCGACTATCTAATCGATGCGGGGGAGAGGAAAATGATCTTTCGGGCAGGCCCGATTGATATGTTTAAAGTCAATGCACATGCGAAGTGACTTGTCCTTCTTGGGGACCATGACAACGTTGGCGAGCCACTCGGAGTGGTAGATTTCTCGGATGAACTCCGCTGCTAAGAGCCGAGCCACCTCCTCGCCAATAGCCTTTCTCTTCTGGACGGCGGACCATCGGAGATGTTCCTTGACAGGTTTTACTTTTGAGTCGACTCTTAGGCGGTGCTCAGCCAGCTCCCTGGGAACACCCGGCATGTCAGAAGGCTTCCATGCGAAAATGTCCCACTTCTCACGGAGGAACTAGATAAGCGCTTCTTCCTATTTGGAGTCGAGTGTTGTTGAGATATGAGTTGGAGCAGCGCTGGATCGGTCGGGTGGATGTGAGCTGTCTTCGTTTCGCCAGACGACTGAAAAGTTGATTCTGTAGCGGGCTTCTTGGCTCACAACAAATCACTCGGGTCTGCAGTCTTCTGGTATTCCTGTAGCTCCACCACTGCCATCTGAGCATCAGCGATCTTTGAACCTTTCTGAAAACATTCTTCCGCTTTCTTCCGATTGCTCGTAATAGTGATCACACCTTTGGGGCCAGGCATCTTCAATTTGAGATACACATAACATGGTCGGGCCATGAAGCGTGCATAAGCCGGCCTGCCCAAAATAGCATGATAGGCACTCTGGAAGTCTACAACTTCAAACGTCAACTTTTCTTTGCGGTAATTCTTGGAATCACCGAAAACCACATCAAGAGCAATCTGGCCGAGTGATTCAGCCTTCTTCCCAGGAATGACTCCATGGAAACTCATGTTGCTGGTGCTGAGTCTGGACATCGGAATGCCCATTCCTTTCAACGTCTCAGCATATAATATGTTCAAACCACTGCCACCATCCATCAAGACTTTGGTCAGTCGAGTGCCTTCAACAACTGGGTCGACCACCAAAGCTTGCCTCCTAGGGGTGGCAATGTGCGTTGGGTGATCGGACCGGTCGAATGTTATGGCAGTCTGAGACCACTTCAGATAACTGGGTGTCGCCGGAGCAACCATATTCACCTCTCAGTTGATAACTTTCAGTCGACTTTTGCTTTCAACATCTGCAAAAATCATCAGGGTGGAATTGACCTGGGGTATCCATCATCACTATCTTCCTTGTCCTCAACTTTGTCCGACTCCTTTTCCTTATCTTTGGGCTGCTTGCCCTGGAACTGCTGGATCAAGAGTCGACACTGTCGAGTGGTATGTTTCGGGTAAATGAAATTACCCTCTTCATCTTTCTTGGTGTGGACGAGACATGGCAAATCCAACACATCATTTCCGTCCTGGTCTTTAACTTTCTTGGGGTTCCAAGGTCCTTTGGGTTTCCCTTTAAACTTTCCTTGGGTTACAGCCAAGGCTTCCCCAGGAGCAGCTGGCTCGGCTTTCCGCTTCTGTTTCCGATTGGAATTTCCTCCGGTTTCTTGAGCGACTGACTTGAGCTTGCCACTCCTGAGTCGATCCTCATCTTCACCATTAGCGTACTTGGTGGCAATCTCCATCATCCGATTCAGAGACATATCTCCGGTCCGACCGAATTTCAGATTCAGTTCTCTGTACTTGACGCCTTCTTTGAAGGCACATACTGCTTGGTGGTCAGGCACATTCTCTACCGTGTGATGTAACGTGATCCATCTCTGGATGTAATCCCTCAAAGTTTCATTCGGCTTCTGCACGCAAGACCGCAGTTCCGTCAGCCCTGCCGGTCGCTTGCATGTTTCTTCAAATGTGGTGACAAACACTTGGGCGAGATCTTCCCAAGTGTAAATGCTGCTGGGTGCTAACTGGTTCAGCCACGCTCTGGCCGAGCCCTCCAACATGAGAGGCAGGTGCTTCATGGCCACTTCATCATTGCCGCCGCCAATCTGGACGGCCACTCGATAGTCTTCAAGCCAAGTATCGGGTTTGGACTCACCAGTGAACTTGCTGACTCCAGTCGCCAACCTAAAGTTGGGAGGAATCACAGCGGTCCTGATGGCTCTACTAAAGCACTCTGGCCCCGAAACATGTGCTCTGCTGCTGGTAGGTGTGTCTCTGTCGTGACCTTCTCGGTGAGCTCTGTTCCTGTCGACCAAACCTTGAACGAGAATGGATCTCGCATCAAAGCCTGGCTCCCTGGAGTCGACTGGAATCCTTCACCCAACACTACGAGGGCGCCTGTCATCCTGCTGTCGAGGCGCATATGACCCGCTCCTCGGGGGAGGGGTGGGCACTCGACGTCGATCATCACGATCGAATCGGAGATCATATTGCTCATGGTTCCCGTGCTGATTACGCCGGTCTCCACATCCCTCACGCCTCGGGGGCGATCTTGGGCTATGAGCCGACTGGACTGTGTCTGCAGCAACGGATCTGCTGTGAATCCTGTTCCGTGACTGAGAAACAGCGAAATTCTGATCTTCTGCTGCCTGGAGTAACGCTCTGATCTGCAGCATGCCTCTGCCAGCCTCCGACTGGGAAGGCTGAATCGACTCTGCTATACGGGCTGCAGCTGCTAAATTCTGAATCAGAGTTCGATATACCTGCAGGGGCGGGAAGAGCTGACGTCGACTAGATTCGGGAACCCGTTGTCGCGCACGCTCGTCGAATGCTCGCTGGAGGTTCTCCAGTCGAGTGCGCTCGGCCAAGTTTGCCAGGCGCGCGTCCTCCAAGGCACGAGCCTCGGGGGTTTCTCCGATGATAGGAGTGTGCAGCGCATCCATGTTCCGGCAATGAAGTTCTTCTCTCTGCAACGACGTGAGAGGCTCGGGGAGATATTCCTCATGGGGACGCGACGGGTCGCCTCCACCCGTGCCTCCGTCGGTGCGGGGAAAACCGGGAGGACTGGGCGGTCCATTGACCATCAGAACCTCCATCGCCGGATCATTGTTGTCGCACTCGGATGCGGTCTCTGTAGAGCCAGTCGACAGATCGAACAGGTCGTAGAGGGATTCGTCGGGCTCGATCGCCACGACTTGAGGGGTGGCCGACTGGCATGCCACCGCGTGTCTCACCCACCGCTGAAGTCTCGACCGACCGGAGCGCTTGCGCCGGCGGGAAACAGGGAGGGAGGACAGCATAGGAGCCGACCGATAGTGGGTCGACGGTTGCCGCAAAAGGATGCCGCGGACGCACACGTGAAAGTGCGTCGCCCCGCGAACAGGGAGCGCGTCCACGTCGAGCGGAGCCTCCTGAAGCCAAGCGGAGTCGTCGGCGATGAGCGTGAGCGCGCCGAGACGGATCTCGCGGCCCTCCACCAAAACTCCGCCGGAAACCATGATTATTCGGATCGGAAAAGATCGCAACTCCTCCAACAAATCGCTAAAACACCTGCCCCACGGTGGGCGCCAACTGTCGTGGTTCTAAGTCTGACAGTAATGTAGGGGGGTAAGTATGGAGAGGCAAGATCTTAGCTATGGAGAAGTTGTAAGCACACGAGGTTTATGAGTTCAGGCCCTTCTCGGAGGAAGTAATAGCCCTACGTCTCGGAGCCCGGAGGCGGTCGACTGGATTATGCGTGTATGAATTACAGGGGTGCGAACCCTTTACAGTGAGGAGGGGGTGGCTTATATAGAGTTCGCCGGACCCCTCTGGCCCTTAGTTACTGGTAACGCCCTTATTAAAGTGCTATGATGATCATAAAAGCTACTTAATAACTGGCCGTTAGCGTGCAGAGTGCCTTTAGGTCTCCTGGCCGTCGAGTGGTTTGGTCTTGGTCGAGTGATCGCTTCTTGGCCGAGTGTCTCCGAGTCTGTCGAGTGGAACACTTCCAAGTCGATTGAAAAGTGATTTCTTCTAGAGATGTCCTTGGGTAGGGCAGTTTGGACAGCTCCATGACCCTACCCTAGGTACATAGCTTCATCAGCGGGGGCCGCCGCGAAGGCGCCGAGGGGGAGGGGGTCGTCGGCGCCGAGGTCGGGCATCTCCGGCACGTACTCCACCTCCACCTGCAATAAACCATGGCGTTAGGCACGACTCGAGCGGATTACGGGGCGGCGGACCCAGAGCTCGCCTAGGGGCAGAGGTCAGGTTCGGGGCCGGCCGGAGCCGTCGCCGGCTCCCGCGGCCCTGCTCTTCCTGTCGCTGCGACGGGGTGGCCGCGTATAGTGTCCTGCGGCTTGGGACTCACCGCGTCCGCTGCGGCGTCACGGTGGTGGAGGTGGCGGTGGTCAGCAGAAGCGAGCGAGGCACCCCCTACTCCTTGGTGAATCCGCTGCCCTCCTTCCTCTCTCTGGCGGCGACAATATTTGGCAGGAGAGGGACGAGATCGGGAGCGAGGGCTCAGGGAGAGGTGGGCGCAGGACGTGTATGTGTGGGGACGGTTTATTCTCTCTCAAAAAAATTGAGCCACGATGTGTGGGATCGTGTGCTGATTTTTCGGGCTTCTTGTGCGTGCGGGTGCAACCTTTTTTTTACTGCATGCCATCGAGGCACCCTCGTACAAGGCGGGGGGATCAAACGGGATGGTCGAACCATCACGACGTTCGATTATTGTGTGTGTGTATATATATCTTTCCCTAATAATAAAGTACGGATTGACTTTGTCGGATTCACCGTCACAATGCGCTTTCTTCTCATGTTATAATACGCTTTTACGATTTATACAGACAAAATCGTAATATAAATGAGATGGTACTAATTTGGAATCACGGTTTTAGGTATTCAGCCTGCACTCACGTCCCTAAGTGAAATAACGATTCGCAATAGAAAAAAAAGGTCCCGAACAGGTGCTGCATCGCCCCCACCGCATCGCCTCGATTGGCACCGGCGTAGGCCACCCCGCCGCTCGACCTCGCCTCGCACTGGAGGCGACCAACACCATCCTCCTCGCTCCCTCCCCTCCCCCAACCCGATATAGATGCCTAACCCGCGGGAACGGGCAGGCGGCCGGCAGGCGATGCGAGGCGCGGTGGCGGCGCGAGGAAGACAGGTAGATCCTGGCGTGGCGTCGACCGATTTGGCGGCTTGTTCCGGTGCCAGTGGCGTCCTGCTCATCCAGATAAGGAAAGAGAAGGGCCCGAGGGAGAGAGGAAACAGAGGAAGAAAGGAGAAGGAGAAGGGGCACACGCAGGGTGAGGGAGGCAGTCGCCGGTGATGGTGGCTCCACTGACTGGCCGACGGGCTTGCTAGGCAAGGCTAAGGAGTACGCTAGCCTGAGATTCGATAGAGGTGTGTTTCATTTTTAGATTTGGGTTGAACAGCCAGTTTGCTGTGTTTGACATCTCGTGCCTGAAATTTTGATCTAGAACATGCTTCTTTAGTTGGTAAAATCATTCTTGGGTAGATTTATTCGATGTAGTGATGGATCATCCTCTGGAGTGCATGAATTGAATGAATTTCTGAATTTTGAGCAGTATGATGTCATGGTATTTTATTAGGTTCTTCTGTGAATCCATACCAAAACCATCCTTGTAATTTGTTGTTCCCTCTCTCTTATCTGTGGTGCATCTAGCTTTGGCCTACTACTCTAAAAATATTGATCTCATTGTTGTGAATTTTGCACCAGAGGGAAGAAGTTGTGGTGGTGGCGAATTATGCAACCAATGTCTCTCACGACCGTCGGCCCCTGCTCGTGACATCTCTACTGGAGCCGCCTCTGCCTACTCTGGTGTGTTGCAGCTCCTTACTCTAGCCACGTGTTGCTTGCTCTCCCACTAGCCTCTGCCTCCTGTGGTCTCGAAGTTGATGACACCCTGATGCAAAGCTCCCACAATCATCCGCTCCATCTCAGCGTAAGAATCATGCTCGCACGTTACCTGTCAACTAGATTAGTTCATTGTGTATGTGTGTAGCCATGCTTTAGTTTTAGTAATCGTTTGATATTACATTTTGGTCACCCTTTTCTGCTTTCTTAGAAAAAACATGTCCAGCTGCAGAAAAGGAGTTTGTATCCAGCTTGACCTCCATAGCAGGAAGATTTTAGTAATCGTTCTATCAATGTTCTATTAATGGAGAGAGGGGGAGAGCAATGGAAATAACACCCCGTCGTGGTCCTAGTGCTTCTCTCCGTGGGTTCGCTTGCTCACCTCGGCATTTGCGGCTTCTACAGGTACGTACTAGACAACTACCCATTGTTTTTGTTTTCTACTGACAATTTGATCGCTTCATCAATCCTTCTAGAGGGTCTTGACAGGAAGGACTGAGCAGCCACTGTGCTGGAGTAGATTGTGTGACAGGTTTTTTCCTCTCTATCCTACCCGTGATTGGTTTCTTTGGTGAAGAAAGCATCACTATCTTTCAATACATCATGGATGATCAACATGTATGTCTTCATGGTACAAGAATGAAGATTAACTGTTCAATCTATTGATTCAGAGTGAGACAAGGGTGAAACAGAATAAGCTCATTTTTGTGGTGAGTTCCCTAGGCCCCAGACCTAGCATTTTAATTACACAATTTAGTTTTTGATCACGTTATTTCAGTTTCATTATAGACCTCATAATATTTTTTATGCACTAATATAAGGTTTATAATATTTTTTGGAGCAATCAGTTCTGTATAGAAAAGAGCTCACCTAAATTAATGACATGTTCATCTTATCTTTGATTAAAATTTCCCCCTCTAATATTCAGTTCCACTGAGAGTTGCAGAAGGCAAAATTCAGCAAATTAACTCTTAAGTAGGTGTTTTTGGTATTTCCCAATGTAATTAAAAAATTGCATAATCATACTGATTTATACATGGTGGAATTCAAGCATGTAAGTTATTTACATACTGATTTTCCCCTGCTTTGTTTTAATCTTTTCATTTACATAATCTAACTTTGTCCATCTATTTCTCTTCCTCTATTTTTCGGTTATCAAGATTTATACATGGTGGAATTCCAGAATAGAGGGTTGACTCATACTCATACTTCAATTCGGCTTATAGGGAACAATCATGAACCTTCGGCCTCCTTCATAGATGGTTTGATTTCAGCTGAGATACCTGAACCTTTGGTTGAGCCCTGGGTTATGCTCTTATGGATTAATTTATGGTTCACGGTCCATGTGGAGAATACAAAGTAAAGTGTGCATGTATGAAAGATGGATTGTGTTCCAAAAGATTTCCCAAAGATTTTAATGAGCAGACATCACTTGATGATAGAGGCTTTCCTATATATCATATATCATAGACATGATTTGGGTTACTATGTGAGGAACAAGGGTACTGTTAAGCTGGATAATCGATGGGTAGTGGCGCACTGCTTACAACTTCTTAAAAGATTCTAAGTGCACATTAATGTTGAGTGGTGCAACAAGACAAATTTGCTCAAATATTTGTTCCAGTATCTCACTAAGGGCCATGATGTTGCTCGCATAAGGTTTCAACCTATGGTCGAATGTTGAGCATTTGTTGCCCTTGGTGTGGCAACTAGAAGAAATGAAATTTTAAAATTTGTTGAGTGCAGGTAATAATTCTGTTTCTTATGTCTTTATTTATTTCGTATTGATTCCTGCTATTGATAACCATTGGTTTTCCCAATTCCTTCCACTTTGTCAGATATCTTTCTGCTTGCGAAGCATACTGCCATATGTTTGCTTTCAATATACATGGTCGTGAGCCTGCAGTGGAGAGATTGGTTGTGCACCTTCCTCGAGTCTTCATAAGGAGTTACCTTGGAACCAGGAAAGTTGCTTTAATTTTTGTTGAGAAGACGACGAAAAATAATGGATACAATTATGGAGTAAATAAATTACTTTGGCTGAACAACCTACAACAAACTGACCCATTCTTGTCATACTACTATCTTCTGTCATTTTCATGGTATTTTCTAGCTCTTAGTCTGCAAGTGTTGCCAACTCTAATGACTCACGACGCAGACTCGCATATTGCATGATCACATCTTAGCTTTCTTGGTAATTCTGCACTTCGAAGGAAGTTTGTTTCTTTTCGGGAAACCAAGGTAGTTTATTTTGATCCAAATCCAATAATAAAATTTGATCAATTCCTGTATAATCTATGGAAGTTGCATATATTTGTCAGGATTAATCAGCTTGATTGATAAGTTATATTTTTCATTTTGCAGTCTGTATCTGGTGAAACTTTATAGGCCAGTTACACATACATATAGAAATAATGTCATTTTCCTTTAAAAAAGATTAGCGTTGCATGTTCATAATAGCATTGGCCAATATTTTTTCACTGAATATAATCTAAGATGAGACAGAAGCAGATGGACTACAAGCTATAACTGAGAAGTGCACGAAGACAGATAAACTAATGAATACGAACTCTTATTTATTTTGTAAGTGTTGCAACACACGGGCTTGTGATTCATGGTTTGGACAACGCCCGTAGCAATGCACGGGCATATTTACTAGTATATATATATATATATATATATATATATATATATAAAAAGAGACCATAAGAAAATATATAATCGTCGTAAAAAATATTTTATGTTATGTAAAATTACAAACGTAAAAAAATAGTGTAAAATACACATAAACTGCAAATTTTCTTGTCTTATGACCTATATTTTTATTTTTTTATGCCAAATTTTACGTAGTGAATTAATAGGAATGTAACTATTTGAATTCCAAACGTAATTTAATGATGAAATGATCGTATGATTACCTCGGATGAAGAATAACTTATTCTGCACCCTGGGTGATGAATAGTATCACTATATATATATACACATACACACACGCACATATATATAGGTAAAACTGTGTCTACAATAGGTTGCCACAGAACTAGTTAAGGCTCACTAAGCTTTTAACGGTGTAAATGTTATGACAAAATTGGAAATAAATAGTGGAGCACCACTATAATGGAACAAATATATAAATATAAATATATATATATATATATATATAGTGATACACTACCTTATATATACCTTATATAATGGAACAAAAATATAAGTAATACACTATGTAAAATATAGTAATATAACATGATCCAACGAAGGGATTGACAAATTACCCTACCTTATATTTTTGACAAATTACCCTACTATGTAAAAAATATATATATATATTGGGTGTAGAATATGCTATTCTACACTCATGCTTAGTTTAGCGTTACTATATATCTACATACACTAGCAAAAAGGCTCGTGCGTTGCAACGGGAGAAAAAAAATTCTCTCATATCTCTAGATGGGTCGGTTGGACAAACTATGTGTGGCTGATTGGCGGGTTATATATGAGATCAAACCCATCCATTGGCTATTTTAATTTTTGCCAGCTCTCTGGACGTGGGCCACATTGCGCCGTCAGATAGGCTTCCTCCGTTGGGCCAAAACAGGTGGCAAGTAACGAAACGAAACCAAATAGCGTATGTGAAATTAATTGAAGTGGGACCAAACGAAGAGGGATGATACCAAGAATATCAATTAATTGAGGTGGGACCAAACAAAGCGGGACCAAACCAACAATATCACCTCCCTTCAATAGTCTAGCTCGGTCAGATGGCCGGTTGGTGGGTTATGAGACTGAACCCTTCTATTGGCTATTTTACATTTTGCCAACCCTGCTATTGGCTATTTTATTTTTTGCCAGCTCTCCGGACGTGGGCCATAGTGCACCGTCAGGTGGGCTTCCTCCGTTGGGCCAAAATGGGTGGCAAGTAATGAAACAACATAGCGTACAAGTAAAATGAGTTGAAGTGGAACTAAACGAAGTGGGACGAAACCAAGAATATCACCTCCCTTTAATAGTAGGTATAGATATATATAGTAATGCTAAACTAAGCATGAGTGTAGAATAGCATAAGTTATTCTTCGGGGTGCAGAATATATAGTAAAGTCTATTAATCACTCATGGTGCATAAGTTATTCGTCAAGGTGCAGAATAGCATAAGTGATGAATAGTGTGAGTGATGAATAACTTACCTGAATCCAGATGGAGGAATAACTATAGCATAGTGTTTACATGGATCACAAGGCTTCATTGAATGGAGATACCATGGGGTGGCACTACCACCTAGAGGGGTGGCATAGTCCCCGGATGATAAATAATCCACACTAATATATATATATATATATATATATATATATATATATACAGCCGGTCTATTCTGCTATATTAGTAGAATAGTTATTCTGATAACACTTCCGAATTGCACGCTCAATAGAAGCGCACTGCATCTTTTTTACGGTGAGCACTGCAATGCTTCATGGGAGAACTGCTTCATTTTTTGGCAGTCTGCCCGTGTGTTCTTCGTGGAGTCGGGTGTTGCGAGATGATTTAGTTTGTTTCTGGATCTCTTTTGACCTTTATTCTTTGTAATTTACAGGAAAAGCGACTAAAATCTTTGCAAATCGAGCAATTTGGCAAACGAGCTTTCTCTGTTTTTTCGTGTTCGCGTCGGATGCGATTTTTTCGTGCTCGGGTGTTGTTTGTTAGTAGGAATTCTTTGATTGCGTTCATTTTAATCGGACCGTTTACTCTAAAATTTGTCTAATTTTTAGGAGTTAGTTTTCAATTTCTGCCAAATCAATTATCTGGGCGTATGAGCTTCGTCCGCTCATCTGTTCTTGTTGTTTTTTTGGATTTTGTGCGTCGATGCATTTTGAATCTTTTAATTAGTTTGTCTTTTTGAATTCACTGTATTGCGCCTATAATGTTCGTATTTTTGGTGTGCTTTTTTAGAGAATAGCGCATGTTATTAACCATAGTGGTCGTGGGTTTGATGTTTTTTTTTGTGGGTAATTGTTCAAATTTGAGTGGTTGCGCAGTTTTTTGGCCACCAAACTGCGAGTGGAATTGGCACCTTTGTTAGTCTCGTACATGTTTGGACCTGTACTGCTTTGATTTTATTTTTGAAGTTCTGTCATATGTTTGTAGTGTACTGCATTTTCTTAAGTAGTGGATTTCAATGTAACTGTATTATAGTGGGCATGACAGCTTATGAGATTTTTCTTTTTTCTCAAACTGCATTCTGTGTTTCAGAGAACTGCAAAGTATGCACTTTTGTACTACATTATCAAAATAGTTATGCTGCTATTTTTGCTATTTATGTAAATTCTTCTGAACTCCATACCATGAGAATTCTATTGAATAGCATAGGTTAACTAAAAAGTTTTCGACCATTGGCATTGCATTGTTATTGTTTAGAGTACTGCATTTTTTCATATAAGGACCCTACTATGTGTATTAGAGAACTGCATTTCTGTCAGCAGCAACTTGTCTAAAAGGGTGATAAAATGATGCAGATGAGGTTGCATACTTTAAAAAGGCACCATTCAAGCCTTCTGATGGACATAACTTTAAAAGCATACAACATAAACAAAGCATTAGAATATGCCACAAATGGCTTGCTTTATCCTAGATAACCTACAGTGCAAATATTGTAAACTTCAGGGTGTTCTTCTTTGTAGAAAAACACCATGGCCACTTCTCTAGCCTCAAAGCCATTTTGGGAGATGAAATCTTTCCAGTCAGTAGTTATGTTGATGCACTCTTCAGAGTCAATGTGGTAGTGAGCTTGCATGTTTGCATACCCATTCTTGTGTTGTGTCTCCAAAGTAACCTTTCCTGAACTCGGAGCAGGAAACCTTATTGTGGATGGTAGTTTCTGTATTTTGGCATGCATGGAAAAAGAATATTTTTAAGTAAACATCAAATTTTATAAGTAAACTTCATACCAAATGTTGACTTAAATATGTACATATACATGACTTCTTTTGAATAAAGAAATTGCAATGTATGAACAAACTTATATACGAAATTGACCTCTAGTTTTAGTAGAATATATATTATACTATAAGATGTTTGCACTAGAACATATACATTCTATTAATAAGAGAACTACACACGAACAAAAATGAGGTTTAATAGATCTGTGTTGCAGTTTGTGTCTTGGGGTTCTGATCTAACTAGTGTTCTATACCTGGTGTGGTACTAAAGAAAAGTAGATAGACCTATCTAGAATTAATAAATGACAAATCTGAACAACAACACATATCTTTTTCTATTGTTGATACTACTAAGAAAATTTATGGAAATATAAATTTAGATGTGGATTTGCAGCCTATTTTATGTCAAAAATTGTGAGGGGAAAAACATACCCAACTTTCCTGCAGGTCTATGGATGTGAGGCGATGAAAAAATGGTGCCCGAAGCCCCCTGTTGGGTATCATCAGGCACCTGAGCATGCTGCGCCACTTGACGTCGGTGAGCTCTAGACCGTCTGCGTACAAGCATGTGTCCTCTACCAGGGCCATCCTTGCCAAGAACCCGCACGAACAGTCCATGGTGGGTTTAGTGGAATTTCAGAGAACAGTTGGGGATGGGCGGAACCCTAGATATATGGTTTGAGGAAAAAGAGGAACGGCAGGAGGATTTGTGTGAGTCTGGAGCACGAATGGATATGTTTTATGCACCCAATTGAGCAACGAAAGTAATAAATTGTGGTTGGTGTTAGGTGGTGGATTGATTCTGATTTAGTCTACGCGAATGCATTTGAGAAGGAACAACACAGCTTACTTGAATCTAGTGAACTGCATTGTCGTATTACAACAAACTAGAGAATGCGTGGATTGTGTTTGTTTTTTATTTTTCTAGTTATTGTTTACATTTTTATTGGGCCATGGTTTTTCATGGTATGTGGGAATGTTTTTATTTTCAGCGGCCTCGCTTTTGCGTGTTGGGGCTGTGTTGGGAGCAAAAATGCATTCAGCCCAAGTAGTCCTGCCTGCACGACTAGTTCCCGGTGCGCTGTGCGCGCGCGCTAATGTTTAGTCCCACCTCGCCCGCCGAGAGCGCCGAACCTATTTATAAGCCCTGGCTAGGCAACGGTCTCGAACTCCTCTGGTTACTTTTTTGGGCACTTATACATGGTGCTCACAACTCTATCCTCTCTAACCTGTGGGCGCATGTGTGCCCGGCCCCATGAATCGTGGCTCAGAATGGACTCGCCTATTGTGGGTGCAGACTTACTACGACACTGGTTGGGGCCTGGTTGCACCTGGTTGGTCAATTTTTTTATATTTTTCCGCTTACGTATTTTTCTAGTATAGGTCATGCACTGCTTAGTAAATCATTTTGCACTGCATTCATCAGGTTTGTGTACTGCATGTGCACACATTCCGCACTACATATGCAGGTGCATTTTTGTACACTACATGCTGGTCGATTTTTTTAGTGTTTTTCCTCTTACGTATTCTTTTCTAATATACGGTGTGCACTGCTTTGTTAGGTCAGTGTGGACTGCATTCTTCAGAGTCATGTACCCACAATAGGCGAGTGCATTCATCATGTTCATTCTGTACCCACAATAGGCGAGCCTAATACTCACGAGAGTGAGATCTGATAGATATGATAAGATAATATTTTTGGTATTTTTATAATAAAGATGCAAAGTAAAATAAAGGCAAAGTAAATAACTAAGTAGTATGAGATTAATATGAGAGATAGACCCGGGGGGTATAGGTTTCACTAGTGGCTTCTCTCGAGAGCATAAGTATTCTACGGTGGGTGAACTAATTACTTTTGAGCAATTGACAGAATTAAGCATAGTTATGAGAATATCTAGGTATGATCATGTATATAGGCATCACGTCCGAGACAAGTAGACCGACTCCTGCCTGCATCTACTACTATTACTCCACTCATCGACCGCTATCCGGCATGCATCTAGAGTATTAAGTTAAAAACAGAGTAACGCCTTAAGCAAGATGACATGATGTAGAGGGATAGACTCATGCAATATGAAGAAAACCCCATCTTGTTATCCTCGATGGAAACAATACAATACGTGCCTTGCTGCCCTTACTATCACCGGGAAAGGACACCGCAAGATTGAACCCAAAGCTAAGCACTTCTCCCATTGCAAGAAAGATCAATCTTGTAGGCCAAACCAAACTGATAATTCAAAGAGACTTGCAAACATAACCAATCATACATAAAAGAATTCAGAGAATATTCAAATATTGTTCATAGATAGACTTGATCATAAACCCACAATTCATCGGTCTCAACAAACACACCGCAAAAGGAAGATTACATCGAATAGATCTCCACAAGATAGGGGGAGAACATTGTATTGAGATCCAAAAAGAGAGAAGAACCCATCTAGCTACTAACTATGGACCCATAGGTCTGAAGTAAACTACTCACACTTCATCGGAGAGGCTATGGTGTTGATGCAGAAGCCCCCCGTGATCGATGCCCCCTCCGGCGGAGCTCCGGAACAGGCCCCAAGATGGGATCTCGTGGATACAGAAAGTTACGGCAGTGGAATTAGGGTTTTGGCTCCTGTTCTGATCGTTTGGGGGTACGTGGGTATATATAGGAGGAAGAAGTACGTCGGTGGAGCAACAGGGGGCCCACGAGGGTGGAGGGCGCGCCTGGGGGGGGGGGGCAGGCGCACCCCCTACCTCGTGGCCTCCTGTTAGTTGGCTTGACGTAGGGTCCAAGTCTCCTGAGTTGTATTCGGTGAGAAAATCACGTTCCCAGAGGTTTCATTCCGTTTGGACTCTGTTTGATATTCCTTTTCTTTGAAACCCTAAAACAGGCAAAAAACAGCAATTCTGGGCTGGGCCTCCGGTTAATAGGTTAGTCCCAAAAATAATATAAAAGTGGATAATAAAGCCCAATAATGTCCAAAACAGTAGATAATATAGCATGGAGCAATCAAAAATTATAGATGCGTTGGAGACGTATCAAGCATCCCCAAGCTTAATTCTTGCTCGTCCTCGAGTAGGTAAATGATAAAAACAGAATTTTTGATGCGGAGTGCTACTTGGCATAATTTTAATGTAATTCTTCTTAATTGTGGTATGAATATTCAGATCCTAAAGATTCAAGAAAAAAGTTTATATTGACATAGAAAATAATAATACTTCAAGCATACTAACAAAGCAATTATGTCTTCTCAAAATAACATGGCTAAAGAAAGTTATCCCTACAAAATCATATAGTCTGGCTATGCTCTATCTTCACCACACCAAATATTTAAATCATGCACAACCCCGATGACAAGCCAAGCAATTGTTTCATACTTTTGACATTCTCAAAACTTTTTCAATCTTCACGCAATACATGAGCGTGAGCCATGGATATAGCACTATAGGTGGAATAGAGTGGTGGTGGTGGAGAAGACAAAAAGGGGAAGATAGTCTCACATCAACTAGGCGTATCGACGGGCTATGGAGATGCCCATCAATAGATATCAATGTGAGTGAGTAGGGATTGCCATGCAACGGATGCACTAGAGCTATAAGTATATGAAAGCTCAAAAAGAAACTAAGTGGGTGTGCATCCAAGTTGCTTGCTCATGAAGACCTAGGGCAATTTTGAGGAATCCCATCATTGGAATATACAAGCCAAGTTCTATAATGAAAAATTCCCACTAGTATATGAAAGTGATAACATGAGAGACTCTCTACTATGAAGATTATGGTGCTACTTTGAAGCACAAGTGTGGTAAAAGGACAGTAACATTGTCCCTTCTCTCTTTTTCTCTCATTTTTTATTTTGTTTTGGGCCTTTTCTTTTTTTATGGCCTCTTTTCTTTCTCTTTTTTATTTGGGCTTCTTTGGCCTCTTTTATTTATTTTTCGTCCGGAGTCTCATCCCGACTTGTGGGGGAATCATAGTCTCCATCATCCTTTCCTCACTTGGGACAATGCTCTAATAATGATGATCATCACACTTTTATTTTTCTTACAACTCAACAATTACAACTCGATACTTAGAACAAAATATGACTCTATGTGAATGCCTCCGGTGGTGTACCGGGATATGCAATGGTGCATGAGTGACAAGTATGAAAGAATTATGAACGGTGGCTTTGCCACAAATACTATGTCAACTACATGATCATGCTAAGCAATATGACAATGATGGAGTGTGTCATAAATGGAATGGTGGAAAGTTGCATGGCAATATATCTCGGAATGGCTATGGAAATGCCATAATAGGTAGGTATGGTGGCTATTTTGAGGAAGGTATATGGTGGGTGTATGATACCGGCGAAAGGTGCGCGGTATTAGAGAGGCTAGCAAAGGTGGAAGGGTGAGAGTGCGTATAATCCATGGACTCAACATTAGTCATAAAGAACTCATATACTTATTGCAAAAATCTACAAGTTATCAAAGCAAAGTATTACGCGCATGCTCCTAGGGGGATAGATTGGTAGGAAAAGACCATCGCTCGTCCCCGACCGCCACTCATAAGGAAGACAATCAATAAATAAATCATGCTCCGACTTCATCACATAACGGTTCACCATACGTGCATGCTACGGGAATCAAAAGCTTCAACACAAGTATTTCTCAAATTCACAACTACTCAACTAGCATGACTTTAATATCACCATCTCCATATCTCAAAACAATTATCAAGTATCAAACTTCTCATAGTATTCACCACACTCATAAGAAAGTTTTATTATTAATCTTGCATACCAAGCATATTAGGATTTTAAGCAAATTACCATGTTATTTAATACTCTCAAAATAATCTAAGTGAAGCATGAGAGATCACTAGTTTCTATAAAACAAATCCACCACCGTGCTCTAAAGGATATAAGTGAAGCACTAGAGCAAAATTATATAACTCAAAAGATATAAGCGAAGCACATAGAGTATTCTAACAAATTCCAAATCATGCATGGCTCTCTCAAAAGATGTGTACAGCAAGGATGATTGTGGTAAACTAACAAGCAAAGACTCAAATCATATAAGACGCTCCAAGCAATACACATATCATGTGGTAAATAAAAATATAGCTCCAAGTAAAGTTACCGATAGAAGTAGACGAAAGAGGGGAGGACTTCCGGGGCATCCCCAAGCTTTGGCTTTTACGTGTCCTTAGATTATCTTGGGGGTGCCATGGGCATCCCCAAGATTAGGCTCTTGCCACTCCTTGTTCCATAATCCATCACATCTTTACCCAAAACTTGAAAACTTCACAACACAAAACTTAAAGTAGAAAATCTCGTGAGCTCCGTTAGCGAAAGAAAATAAAAGATCACTTCAAGGTACTGTAATGAACTCATTCTTTATTTATATGGGTGTTATACCTACTGTATTACAACTTCTCTATGGTTTATAAACTAATTTAATAGCCATAGATTCATCAAAATAAGCAAACAACACACGCAAAACAGAATCTGTCAAAAACAGAACAGTCTGTAGTAATCTGTAGCTAGCGCAAGATCTGGAACCCCAAAAATTCTAAAATAAATTTCTGGACGTGAGGAATTTATCTATTAATCATCTGGAAAAATAATTAACTAAATATCACTTTCCAAATAAAAATGAAAGCAGTTCTCGTGAGTGCTAAAGTTTCTGTTTTTTACAGCAAGTTCAACAAGACTTTCCCCAAGTCTTCCCAACGGTTCTACTTGGCACAAACACTAATTAAACACAAAAATCACAACCAAAACAGAGGCTAAATAAATTATTTATTCAATAACATCAAGGATAAATATTGTGTTGTCTCCCAACAAGCGCTTTTCTTTAAATCCTTAAAGCTAGGCATTGATAATTTTAATGATGCTCACATGAAAAACAAGAATTGAAGCATAAAGAGAGCATCATAAAACACGTGACAAACACATCTAATTTTAACATACTTCCTATGCATAGGCATCTTATAGGCAAACAAATTATCAAGGCAAGCAAAAACTAGCATATGCAAGGAAGCGGAAAGAAACAATAGCAATCACAACATAACGAGAGGTAATTCAGTAACATGAAAATTTCTACCACCATATTTTCCTCTCTCATAATAATTGCATGTGGGATCATAAGCAAATTCAACAAAATAGCTATCACACAAAATATTTTCAACACGGTCCATATGCATGCAAAGTTGACACTCTTCCAAAATAGTGGAACCTAAAGTTGACACTCTTCCAAACCCACTTTCAATAATATTGGAAACACTATTATCAATCTCATATTCATCATGGGGCTTAAATAAATTTTCAAGATCATAAGAAGAATCACCACAATCATGATCATTGCAACAAGTAGAGGACATAGCAAAACTAGCATCCCCAAGCTTAGGGTTTTGCATATTATTAGAACAGTTGACATCAAGAGAGTTTATAGTAAAATCATTGCAATCATGCTTTTTATTCAAAGATCTATCGTGAATCACTCCATAAGGTACTTCATCACAATTTTTAGATTCCCAAATTTCAAGCAAAACTTCATAAAGATAATCTAGTGCACAAAACTCACTAGCAATTGGTTCATCATAATTGGATCTCTTAAAAAGATTAGCAAGTGGATAAGGATCCATAGATCTTAGGTTCTCTGTTTAGTAATAAACAAATAACTATTCCAACCATACGAGAAAACAAGAGATGGGCAAAAAGAGGCAAATAGAGAAAGAGAGGGAGGATAGAGAGAGAGGGCGAATAAAACGGCAAGGGTGAAGTGGGGGAGAGGAAAACGAGAGGCAAATGGCAAATAATGTAATGCGGGAGATAAGGGTATGTGATGGTACTTGGTATGTTGACTTTTGCGTAGACCTCCCCGGCAACGGCGCCAGAAATCCTTCTTGCTACCTCTTTTAGCACTGCGTTGGTTTTCCCCGAAGAGGAAGGGATGATGCAGCAAAGTAGCGTAAGTATTTCCCTCAGTTTTTGAGAACCAAGGTATCAATCCAGTAGGAGGCTACGCGTGAGTCCCCCGTACCTGCACAAAACAAATAAATCCTCGCAACCAACGCAAATAGGGGTTGTCAATCCCTATAGGGCCACTTACGAGAGTGATATCTGATAGATATGATAAGATAATATTTTTGGTATTTTTATGATAAAGATGCAAAGTAAAATAAAGGCGAAGTAAATATCAAAGTAAATAACTAAGTAGTAGGAGATTAATATGATAGAGATAGACCCGGGGCCATAGGTTTCACTAGTGGCTTCTCTCGAGAGCATAAGTATTCTACGGTGGGTGAACAAAATACTGTTGAGCAATTGACAGAATTGAGCATAGTTATGAGAATATCTAGGTATGATCATGTATATAGGCATCACGTCCGAGACAAGTAGACCGACTCCTGCCTGCATCTACTACTATTACTCCACTCATCGACCGCTATCCAGCATGCATCTAGAGTATTAAGTTAAAAATAGAGTAACGCCTTAAGCAAGATGACATGATGTAGAGGGATAGACTCATGCAATATGAAGAAAACCCATCTTGTTATCCTCGATGGCAACAATACAATACGTGCCTTGTTGCCCTTACTATCACCGGGAAAGGACACCGCAAGATTGAACCCAAAGCTAAGAACTTCTCCCATTGCAAGAAAGATCAATCTAGTAGGCCAAACCAAATTGATAATTCGAAGAGACTTGCAAAGATAACCAATCATACATAAAAGAATTCAGAGAAGATTCAAATATTATTCATAGATAGACTTGATCATAAACCCACAATTCATCGATCTCAACAAACACACCGTAAAAGGAAGATTACATCGAATAGATTTCCACAAGATAGGGGGAGAACATTGTATTGAGATCCAAAAAGAGAGAAGAAGCCATCTAGCTACTAACTATGGACCCGTAGGTTTGAAGTAAACTACTCACACTTCATCGGAGAGGCTATGGTGTTGATGCAGAAGCCCTCCGTGATCGATGCCCCCTCTGGTGGAGCTCCGGAACAGGCCCCAAGATGGGATCTCGTGGATACTGAAAGTTACGACGGTGGAATTAGGGTTTTGGCTCTTGTTCTAATCGTTTGGGGGTACGTGGGTATATATAGGAGGAAGAAGTACATCGGTGGAGCAACAGGGGGCCCACGAGGGTGGAGGGCGCGCCTGGGGGGGGGGGCAGGCGCGCCCCCTACCTCGTGGCCTCCTGTTAGTTGGCTTCACGTAGGGTCCAAGTCTCCTGAGTTGTATTCGGTGAGAAAATCACGTTCCCGAAGGTTTCATTCCGTTTGGACTCCTTTGATATTCCTTTTCTTGGAAACCCTAAAACAGGCAAAAAACAACAATTCTGGGCTGGGCCTCCGGTTAATAGGTTAGTCCCAAAAATAATATAAAAGTGGATAATAAAGCCCAATAATGTCCAAAACAGTAGATAATATAGCATGGAGCAATCAAAAATTATAGATACGTTGGAGACGTATCAAAGCCCGTCTTGGGTGAGGGTGATGTGGTTCCATATCTCGTATGCTGCATAGGCGTCCTTTGACGCATACTTGATGTGCCTCATGGACAGAGGCAGGGAGGCCTAGCACGCGTGTTCTTCGCTGGTGATCTTGTTCTTCATGTTGTTATAGTAGTCGTCGATGAGCATGACGGCGATGTCTGCAAGGGAGTCCAACTCCTTGGTGGCCTCGGGTACCCTCCATTCCTTTTGGATGTCGACGAAGTTGGTGACCTCCGAATTGACATGCTCTAGCCTGGTTTTCTCGCTGCCGATGGAGAAGCCAACTAATGTGTTCCTGGGGTCGGCGAGGAAGTTGTGGAAGACGGTGCACCTTTCAGTGGCGCTCAGTTGGAAGAGCAGCACCGGTTGAGTCTGTCTATGGAGAGTTGGACGAGGGCGGGTTTCTGCGTCGCGTCAGGCTCGTTGTTGTACTCGAGATCAATCCCGACGATCTTGTGGCACTGCAGCCTAAGATGGCGCTGTACTGCTCGAGGGAGGTCGCCATCTGCTTCTTGTCGTTGGTGTAGATGACGTGCTACTTGGTGTTGCCGTGCGCCTCCACGTTCTTGTACTTGGCCATGACCCCCATCATCGGCAGTAGGGCTTCGTGTCTTTTGTGGAGATTGGTGTGATGGAGCAATTTGGTGGCAGCGCAATGGATACTTGTGTTGTTGTGGATGAGAAAGCCTTGGCAGGGGTCTGAATTTAAAGGGGGGATGGCCGTAGCGGATGAACTGCACGATCTCACTGACGATGCGGTTGTGTAGATCGTGGGTTGGGGTTGTGCCTGTGGTCATGGGTTTGTGGCAATGGAACCGCTCGGAGTCTCCGGACGTGGTTTTTGAATGTGGTTTTATTTTATTTTTAATCAGTAAAATTTGTTAACCACCACGTTTTGTGTGAACGGGCATTTGTCATGTTTATATGTATCATATGTGTTTCCGAAACTTCATTGCTTATGATACCGCACTACTTCATCTAACAAAAGCCACTTCATTGTCTAGAGGTGCGTACTGTGCCAGTTTTTGCGTGTACTTGCTACAGCCCTGGAAAAAAGTATAGTATATTCCGCAATTTAAAAGTATTTCGTTGTGAACTAGACCATGTATGTATTCTGAAACTGCATTTGCACATGATACCGCACTGCTTCGTCTAACCAAATTCACTGCATTGTCTAGAGCTCCGTACTGCACCTGTTTTTGCGTGTACTTGCTGCAGCCCCTGGCACGGGAGGGGGGTTGGGGGGCAATTTTTTTTGTTGTGGCACTTATCTGAAGGTAGATTTTTTTCGGACGCGTTATCTTAACACGCGTGTTTTTTTCCAATTTAATTTTTTATGAACTGCATGTATTTATTTGTTTGACTATCTGAACTTCATTTTTCTTCACAGCGAACTGCATATGGTACTAACTTCTTTGTTTCGATCTGGTGTGTCTTATTTAGCCAGGCCATTTTGGGCCAGCCCATTTTATGTAACTCTTTCCCACGCGGGCCTCACTCGTGGCCCTCCCAAGTGACCCCACAGCTCTGCTCATAGGAGAGATCGGGAAGAAACCTCTCCCTTCTCTTGCAGCGGCTCCCGAAGCATCTCTCCCTCGAGCAAAACCGCCGTCACCCGCAGCAATCACCATCAACCGCTTAACCACCGTCCTCAAGAGGTCCTTATTCCTACATTCCGCGTCCCTGTGCACTCCGCCAGCCCTTCTCGCTCCGCTCCCGCAGCCCTTTCCCGTCCGTTCCCGCCCCTGCCCCCACTGCCGACGTTCATCCCCTTTTTGTGGTACATTTCCCATGCCCTCGGTGTTGATCATCCCCTGATGTAGTTTTGTGATCCTCATAGTGGCTGCTGCGGTTTTTTGCTTATGTATTTTTTCGTAACCAGGCAATTTGATCTCGATTTGAAGTCGGTACTCATCTATGCTCTGTAGGCAGAGCAAGGTGCATCTAAGGTTTCATCAGATTTCATCGATTTTGTTGCTCATATCTGTCACTTCGTCCTTGTGCTGCAGGCAAATGCCATGTTTTCGCCAAGCAGAGCATAAGGAGGAGTTCAAGGTATGTGGACTGCTTACTTTGGCCTTGTTTATTTTCTATCATGTTCATCTAGTTTCCTAGTTCATCCTGCAGATTTGTGTATGTTGTGTTAGTTGTCAGCGTTCCTTCGCATTATTTGTCATGTGATGTCTTGTAATTTATATTTCTGGTTTTTATTGAATCCTGTAGGTGATCGAAGTGGTCATAATGATACACCAATTGGCTCTCGTTGTCCTGGTGGTAAGGATCATGGTGGTGAGGCAGGACATCAATTGAATTCACCAATTGAATCTTCTCCCATAAGTGTGGCCCTTCCTTCTGGTATGTGTTTATTTTTTTGTTTTTTTAATTTGCAAATTTGATTGTATCCCTATTTCTGTTGTAAATTTCATATGTGTCCTGTGAGTTTTGAAATGGATTGTTCTTATAAATACCTGCTATTTTTTATGTGAACTCCACTATATGTATGTGTGAACTGCACTGTTGTTTTATTTGGGTTTTTTGTATACATATGTGTGTACTCCATTACATTGATATATGGACTACATTAATTTTTATTTAGCTTATGATTGCTGCACTGCATTTATATGTATAAGTGTACTCCATTTCTTCTTTTTGTGCACTTTTTAATGACCATAGTTATACTTCATTTTGAAGTAGTGTTTATTTTTCATGCCGGGGCGCCTGGGTTTGAGGAGGTTACTCAATTGATTGACCATTATTTTGCAGAGGGTGATGTTGGTGTGAGCTTTGACCAGAGACGCCCTGTCTTGTCTGAAACATAATCACAGTCTGCTAATGGTACAGAGGAAGTTACATAGGAGTGGATGGTCTCAGAACAGCTTGGTGCACATGAATTGAAGCAAAGCAAGAAGAAGTTGAGGTTTGAAAGTGACTCAAAAGAGTATGCGGAGAAGGAGAAGAAGAAGAAAAAGAAGAAGAGGAGAGTTGCAGATGGTGCCAAGGGTGCCAAATTTGTCAAAGTCAAGCAGCCTGCTTTGCAATTGAAGAGACTGAGTTATGTTGCTGAGGAAGGTGGTACTCCTCGGCGGAGTCCACGTGTTGCTTGCATGAGCAAGAATCTTGGTAAGAGAACTGCTGAAGCTGGTGCAAAGGATCCTCACCGCAAGCGACCACATGTGAGTGAAGGTCCCAACTCTGATGATGATGACTTTGTGCTTGCTGATTTTTTGAGGGATGTTCATACTAGTAGACGCAAAGACTGTGGTTCATCTAAGAGTCAACCCAAGCGTCCCCGTGATGATGGCGATGAAGGTGTTGGTGCTGACTCTGGTGGGGAGGCGGAGGTTGTTCCAAAGGTTTGTTTAATTGGACTACATTTTTTCCTTCATTCTTATTGTATCTGTGTTTCTTTGTCTCTTTTTATGGCTAATCTTCTAATGTGGACTGCATTTCCCTTTACACAGAGGAAGAAGTCTAGTAGGAGCAATGCAACTGAAGATGATGCCGAGGGAGATGATGCTCGATTTAACAAGAATGTACGTTGTCGCTCCCCACTATTTGCAAAGATGGTGCACTACTGCATGATGTTGCTAACGTGACACTACGATCAGAGACCCTTCGACGAAACTGTGTGCGATGCATTAATCGCAAACGGTGGTGTAAAAACTATCAAAAAGGTGCAAAATGTTTGCGATGGCGGAGCCATCAAACACGGTTCAGATTTTATTTGCGTGTGCGATGCAGGGCATACGGTTCAGTTCAATTAACTATTTGCGATGAGGAGGAACAAAAGAAACGGGCAGCCAGATGAAGGTGTGTGCGATATACAGCATATGGTTCACTCGGATGAACTGTTTGTGATTAGGCAACACAAAAGAAATGGTCAACCAGATCAAGGTGTGTGCGATATATGGCATGCGGTTCACGCTGATGAACTGTTTGCATTGAGACAAGATAACATAAACAGTTGAATATAACAAGATGTGTGTGATACGCGGCAAACAGTTATGTAATCAGAAATATGTTCGAAGACCGATATTTTCCTCTCTCATAATAATTACATGTAACATCAAAATTTCTGCAACCATATTTTCCTCTCTCATAATAATTACATGCAGGATAGTAATCAAATTCAACAATACATCTATCACATAAAATTTTCTCAACATGATCCTCATGCATGCAAAGTTGACACTCTTCCAAAATAGTGGGATTAACATTAACTAAAGTCAAGACCTCCCCAAACACACTTTTATCAAAAAATTCATAAGGTTGAACATTCTCCAAATACGTGAGACCTAAAGTCCACACTCTTCCAAACCCACTTTCAATATTATTGCAAACTTTATTAACAATATCATATCCATCATGGGGCTTAAATAAATTTTCAAGATCATAAAAAGAATCACCCCAATCATGATCATTGCAATAAGTAGTAGACATAGCAAAATTAGCATTCCCAAGCTTAGGGTTTTGCATATCCTTAGGACAATTGCCATTAATAGGATTTATATTAACAGCATTGCAATCATGCTTTTGATTCAAGGATCTATCAAGTATGGGTGCGATAGCAACAATCTCATGTTTAACATAAGGAACTATTGCAAATTCATCTCCATAAACATTGGCATCATGGCCACAAGAATAGAAAGCATCACACTCATCAAGGGAGGGTATCTCAATCAAATCATCGAAATCATAATTATCTATAGATTCATGCATATCATTATTTTCTTCCAAAGCAACGGTCATTCTCTCAATAAATTCTTTGACATAGGCATTGTGAGCATAGTTTTCATAGCAATATTTAGGTATGTCCAAATTTTCAGATTTGTAGAGAGTAATATCATATTTTTCAATCAAAGAAGCAACTTCATAAGCACCCTTAAAAGCAACAAATTCTTCAATTTGTTCAATATCATAGTAACTGTAAACACCCTTTTCATATTAAGATAAAATTTCATTATCATTAAACTCACATAGGTAGGGAAGGTGTTTTTTATGGTTCTTAGAGGAACAAGTAAAATCAAAAATTTCGCAAAGATTCCAAGCATAGCATAGCAAACTGTTTATTTGATTCCATAAGAGTCTCCCTTTTCCAGACAAACAGTGATGCACAAAATGAGCATGCTCATCTAAAGATTTTCCCTCAACTAAACTAGTTGGGGTTTCAGCATGAGCACATATATATCGAAGATGATCCAAGTAGAAAACTTTAAGTGGATCCTTATCAATACATTTTTAGTAAGCAAAGATGCAAGCAAATAGAAGGCACAAGGAAACACAAACAAAAAGACATACGGAAAGAAGGCGAAGAAAAGGCAAATCTTTTTGAAAATCGTTTTAGAAGTGGGGGATAGGAAAATGAGAGGCGAATGGCGAATAATGTAATGCGAGGGATGAGAGTTTATGATGGGTAGTTGGTATGTTTCGGCTTGGCGTAGATCTCCCCGGCAACGGCACCAGAAACCCTTCCTGCTACCTCTTGAGCTTGTGTTGGTTTTTCCCTTGAAGAGGAAAGGGTGATGCAGCAAAGTAGAGTAAGCATTTCCCTCAATTTTGAGAACCAAGGTATCAATCTAGTAGGAGACAACGCAACAAGCCACCGAATACCTGCACAAACAAATGCCAACTTGCACCCAACGCGACAAAGGGGTTGTCAATCCCTTCATGGTTATCTGCAAAGTGAGATCTGATATAGATGGATAAACGGTAAAATAATATTTTTGGTATTTTTGGTTTATGGAACGGAAAGTAAAAGATTGCAAAGAAAGTAAATTGGAAACTAAAATTATAGATCGAAAACTTATACGATGGAAAATAGACCCGGGGCATAGGTTTCACTAGAGGCTTCTCTCAAGATAGAAATTAATACGATGGGTGAACAAATTACTGACGAGCAATTGATAGAAAAGCGCAAAGTTATGAAGATATCTAAGTCAATGATCATGAATATAGGCATCACGTCCGTGTCAAGTAGACCGAAATGATTCTGCATCTACTACTATTACTCTACACATCGACCGACTCCTGCCTGCATCTAGAGTATTACGTTCATAAGAACAGAGTAATGCATTAAGTAAGATGACATGATGTAGCGGGATTAACTTAAGAAATATGATGAAAACCCCATCTTTTTATCCTCGATGTCAACAATACAATGTGTGCCTTGCTGCTCCTACTGTCACTGGGAAATGATGCCGCAAGATTAAACCCAAAGCTAAGCACTTCTCCCATTGCAAGAAAAACCAATCTAGTTGGCCAAACCAAATCGATAGTTCGAAGAGACTTGCAAACATATCAAATCTTGCATATAAGAATTCAGAGGAGATTCAAATAATATTCATAGTTAAGCTGATCATAAATCCACAATTCATCGGATCTCGGCAAACACAACGCAAAAGAGTATTACATCGAATAGATCTCCAAGAACATCGAGGAGAACATGGTATTAATAGTCAAAGAGAAAGAAGAATCCATCTTCCTACTAGCTATGGACCCATAGGTCTGTGCTAAACTACTCACGCTTCATCGGAGAGGAAATGGTGTTGATGTAGAAGCCCTCCGTGATCGAATCCCCTCCAGCAGGATGCTGGAAAAGGTCCCTAGATGGATCTCACGGGTACGGAAGGTTGCGGCGGTGGAAAAGTGGTATCGTGGCTCTCCTGGAAGTTTTCAGGGTATTTGAGAATATATAGGAGGAAGATATAGGTCAGGGGGTCACCGAGAGGCCTAGAAGGTCGGGGGGCATGCCCTACCCCCTGGGCGCACCCTCAACATTTGTGGACGCCTCGTGGCTCATCTTACTTGCACTCCAAGTCTGCTAGGTGTCTTTCGGTCCAAGAAAAATCGTCGTGAAAGTTTTATTCCGTTTGGTATTCCTTTTCTGCAAAACTCTAAAATAAGGGAAAAACAGGAACTCGCACAGGGCTCCAGGTTAATAGGTTAGTCCCAAAAATCATATAAAATAGCATATTAATGCATATAAAACATCCAAAATAGATAATATAATAGCATGGAACAATCAAAAATTATAGATACGTTGGGGATGTATCAAGCTCCAAGTTGCCTATTTCATCGAAGATCACCAGCTGGAGGATGCGATGGCCATGTTCCTCTAGTGCGCCAAGTGGACACCTGGGCCAAGGAGGCGATCGAGCATACCGACCAGCGCGTTGGCATGTAGCGGGCCGCGGACAAGGCGAACGATGCGACCCATGCGAACGGCGCGGCGGGCATCCGATGCAAGTATGACGCGGTCGGCCTCTGGTGCAAGTATGGCGCAGAGGGCCTCTGCCCACTCCTGGCGAGGAATGGGGGTACTGACGGGACGTGTACCCAGCAACGACGCCCTATCAACAGCAGGCAATCGCCGATGGACCCGCTCTTACCGTGCGGCATTCCACGCCTCTCACTCTACGGCGCTCCAACAGTTTCGCCGTGCGGCGAGCCAAAGCCTATTGGCGCGGACGCGCCTAGCTTGCTCTGTGGAGCGCCATCGATCATGATGTGCGGCGAGCTGCAGCCTCTCGGCGCTGACATGCCTATCCTGATCCGCTGTGCTGAAGTGCCATGCACCAAGGGTCTGCTCAACCCTAGCGATGATGTGCATCACGGCGTCGTCCATCGCGTTGCCGGGTAGCGCGCTCATTTTCCTCGTCGACGAGGTTGATGGCAGAGGTGACGCTTTGTTGGGTTGACATGCTTGGAAAAGGTGGATGTGCTACAGGCTGCGCTTGTTGCCTCTGTGCGTCACACACCGCCTAGGTTTATGAGCAATATCGCTGGGTGGCGAGAAACCGGTGAGGAAATGGCAGGAAACGGTGGCGTGTTCATAAAATGCCATCAATTAATGGAAACTTAGAATAGAAGGAACATTGAGCTAGCACAAGAAGTAGATGATGATCAGATGATCATTTATCCTAGTTAATTATGCATGTAATAGTTTACTTTGGTGTGTGGAAATGTCATGTGTGTACTAGCCACCTATGTAATTGGATGTTTGCCGCATATTACACACATCTTGTTTACGTGAAACATTTATGTTCTCTTGGCTCAACACAAATAGTTTATCGGAATGAACAGTATGCCCTCCATTGCACACACCTTGATCTGGTTGAACCATTTCTGTTGCGTTGCCTAATCAAAAATAGTTCATCCGAGTGAACTATATGCCGTATATCGCACACACCTTGATTTGGCTGACAATTTCTGTTGTGTTGCCTAATCACAAATAGTTCATCCGAGTGAACCGTAAGCTGCATATCGCACACGCCTTCATCTGGCTGCCCGTTTCTTTTGTTCTGCCACATTGCAAACAGTTAATTGAACTAAACCGTATGCCCTGCATCGCACACGCAACTAAAATCTAAACCATGTTTGATGCATCTATCATCGCAAAACGTTTTGCACCTTTTTGATGGGTTTTTTACACCACCATTTGTGATTAATGCATCGCACACAGTTTCATCAAAGGGTCTCTGATCGTAGTGTCGCGTTAGCAGCAACCTGTAGTAGTGATCCGTCAGATATAAATCGGACGACCTATATTTCATGATATACTTAACTGTCATCCTATTAGTATACTAACCTGGTTGTTTTTATGGCAGCCTGCAGAAAAATATCCAAATATCTTTTCGCCTGACTCACTCTTTGGAAGGTATCCTTTTGTGTTGCTAAATTAGATTATCCTAGATAATTGTTCTGCAGATACTTACTTTTGGTGAAACTTGTCAGGTTCCCGTACTTCTTACCATGCTTATGCACATCAGTCTTTGCTGCCGTTGTTCTGACAGGCTGTCTATGGATGCCGGTATGTGATATTCAAATGGTGTTAGCTTCCTTGGTTATGCAGTCAGTCTAATTGCACCTTCGTAATTACATTTGCTATGTTTTCGCCACTTCATGTGGCCTGCAGGAAACCTTATATTGTCGGCATCTTGGGGTTACCACGGTGTCCCCGTGCGCCCCTCCGGCGGCTTCTCCACCAACATCCGGTTCAGTGAGATGCGCCTCGGCCTTGGCACTTTCAACACGGCCCACGAGGCCGCCCACGTGTACGACCCAGCTGCATGGCGCCTCCGGCGGCCTCATAGGGAGATGAACTTCCCCAACGTGCCGACGCGGGAGCGGGCGTAGGAGCTCTCGCCTCCGCCACGGCTTATCACCGATGAGGATCGTCGCGACAACCGAAGGCGGGAGCACCGTCTCAGCATCGCCGAGATGGACGAGGAAGCCATGGAATTGTGGTGCCAATGCTTCCCACAGGACGTCATCAACGAGCGCGAGTTCTACGTGCAAAGGAGGGCAGAGAGGGAGAAGAGGAGGGCAGAGCGAGCCGCCTATCCTGAGAACAGCGTATGCGGAAGGCGGCCGCTCAATTCAACATCAAGCTAGGAGCATCGTTGCCCTGGGACTCCGACGATGATTGGTATCTTGACGCCTACATTGAGACGTCGGAGGACGACATCACCGAGGCAGAATCAGATGGCGAGGAGTAGTTGAACTATCTATTTTTCTATGTATCTATGTATGCTATATCTATTCTGAGAACTGGCTATGTATGTATCTATGCCAGTATCGACTTGGAGTCAAATGTGTATCGAGTTAGAGTAGAAAGGAGAAAAAATATAGCACGTCTGCTGGAGCGGCGCGGGCGCGTAATTTTTTTGCAGCGGCCGCTGGAGCCAGCACTCTGCGGCCCACAAACACCGGCTATTCCGACGTTGTAAATGCATTTTTAATGCGCCGCGTGTTGCGCTTCTGTTGGAGATGCTATAACATGGAAAATGAGTGCTTTATTGTTGCCACACGATGCGTGAATATTACTATATTTTTCTTGCCATGTTGAGATTTTAAAACAACGAGTGCAAACATGCAGAGGAGCAATGAAGACCAAACACGGGATATTGGGACATCTTCAAGGAACGTGGCAAGTTAAAGAGGAGCTGCACCGAACCTGTAAAATGAGCTTTGGTAAGTAACACCCTTTCAATTACTTTCGTTTATCCTCATGTTCTTCGATGTGTATATGTTGTATTTTCTGTTTCTCTTAACCTTATATTCTTTGATGTGTAATAAGAAGAGTCTTAATCATCCTAACGCTTTCGTTTTTAGCTTGATGTAGGAAGTGGGTGTTCTCACCTTGGAGTCTCTTTTTATATTTGTCCTTTTGAATTCACTTCTCCGAGTCCTGTTTATCTCGCTTCTACTAAATGGGTCTGGGTTGCTCTGAGTATTGATCTAAAAAAGAAGTAACTTCATGTCAGGATGCAGTTCCTGCAAGGAGGGAAGTATGGTCAACCTCGAGATCATGTTTCCAAAAAGAGGCTTGATTACACACAAGGTGCTCGTTCCCTAATGATGCTGGATTAGACACAAGGTGCAAATTCCCAGATGATGCTGGTTTACACACAAGCCAGGAGGAGTCGTCAACTGTTCGTGTCCTCGTGGCTCTATAAAGGCTGAAGGAAAGCGTGCACAACCCTTGAGAATGTAGCTGAGTTCCTAAAGAAGCAAAAAGAGCAATCAGATGCTCTCTTCACCAAAGCCAAAGAAGAGATGGAAGAAGCCAGAAAGAAGCTAGCAAAGGCAGAGCAAGCTAGGCGTCTCCTGCTATCTAAAATTGTTGTCAATACAAATTTTCCTTCATAACAACTAGGTTCAAATGTTTATCCAGTCAACATGCCTGTTGTGATGTCCGTGCATCTACTGATGTGGCAAAAATATTTTTTTCAGTTCATGTAATAACAACAATTACTTTCCAAACAATAACAGACGAAGCATTGGACATGGTATAGTTCACACGCAAGCCCAACATTCCAGGTTCAACTTCCACATCAAACTCATGTTCACGGATATCTGCACATTAAAAGATAATGTCCACAACCATGATTCACTTCAAAGCCAAAAAATGCGAGGAGAGTTATAAATAAAGAAAAATCTCTAGTTCCTACTACCAGTGCGAGCACAACAAGTCAAGACCATACATAATTAATTATATTTTGGACATTTTTTGACTAAATGCGAATAACTTCTGGAGGCAGGTATAATATTTCTAATGTCGGTCGTGGCTGGGGTCCATGATGTTTTGAGCCAAACCTGGCAACACACCGGGTGTCTACCGGCGACGCGGTGGTTGAGCATTCATGTGGTATACTATTCCTCGGTGTCGGTGGTGGCCGCAGAAGACGTGTTGGCCACCTCCGCCAGCATGCCGCTGTTCCGCCAATGTTTGCATCGGATGGCGCGGCCAACCATGGTGCACTGGACGCCATGGTCCCCCATGTGCCGACGAACAACAACTGGTGACTCTTCTGCGAGAAGGCTTGGAGCGTCGAGTTGATGCACCAGGGGCCGGGTTGGAGTGGCGGCTTGCTCCTCCGCTTGCCCGCTTGCAGCCTCGCCCATGGTACTGACAGCCTGGGGCGGGGAGGGAGGTGGGGCAGTGAGTTGTCTGGCCCGTCGGGGCACCTAGCCGGCTTTTACGCCGGAGAACTAGTCTTCCGGCTCACAGGATGCTATGGAGAGTGTGGAGAAAAGGTGCAACGAGGATATGGGGAGCGGCAGAGTGGTGTGGTTCTTGCCAGGCGTCTGGCCTCGTTTAAATAGCGGGCGAATGAGAGGAGCCAACCGGCGTTGTGTTCCAAAATGCCGGCCGACTTGCAGAAGGACGTGTTGCCGGCACACACGCAGATTCTATGGAGGCAGGTGGGGCAGTCTGAAGCCGGTTGCATGTAGCGATGAGGTGTGTTTAGCCTGGCCTGCAGCGAGTGGGGCCCTCTTGGCCGATGCACCAGTTCAATGCATGCGCTATGAGAGGTCGCGTCCGTGTTAGAGCAATCACTCCCTCCAGTCCTTTTTTGTTTAGGTATAACAAAATCTCATTTTCCATTCACATTTTACAAGTAAAATTCATGGACAAACTTTGATGCAAAATACGATGGGGACTAGTAAACCAGGACGGTGGTAGCTGTTATGAATTCCATTTTCGCTCCATACCAATCGTTCTAAAAACTAGTACTTATAAAGCGTCATTGAAAATCAGAACTCTTACCCCGCTAAAAAAATGATATTTTAAACGTGGCTACTCGATCTGTGGCGACTGGCGAGCCACCGCCTCCAGGTCATTCACCTGTGGTCCTGACCATCAACTCCTACAGATCGAATTATCACGCGAGCTGACTATTCCTACAAAGGTGCGCTCCACCACGTACCCAGTACCCGCGCATGCAGCAATCATGCACCTAGAGTTTTAGGGTTTATTTTTACGGTGCCTTTATATAACTCTGATGTGTGCGACACAGCGAGAGACCGACTGCGTGTGTGCGCCTGTTCTCTTCATATATGTACTCCACCGTTTGTTTGGTGTCCAAAAAATTATACAGTAGTAATAACTAGTAATGTGCCAATGTGTTGCCACACGATCAAAGTAGATTAATACATATTCACTGATTTGATAGAAAAGAGTCTAGTTTCGAAATACGTATATCACTAAAAATATGTTATGTTTCACTCAAAATATATTCCTTTGGCGGTTTTGATGTGATAAGGCAGGAATGTGGTTGGTTTCAAGATTCGAGAAGTGGTATATCTCTAATCTCTACTCTTATAAAAAATAGAGTTGGTGAAGATGGTGTGCCTGCCATCCCGCAATATAGGTCATCTGATTTATATCTGATGGATAGGAAGGAAACTATGGCAATTTTGCGAAAAGATACTCACACCCTCTCCACATTTGCAAATAAGGCCTTCCCTCGTTCATCCTTTTCTCCCACAAGATAAACTACTCACGCGAATGCATCTTGATGTTCCATACAATGCATGTGCATCTTGCTAGTTGTTGCAAAAAGCCCATGTGTCTGTGGTGTGTGTGTGTGAGAGAGAGGGTGGGGGGAGGAGGAGGACGGAGTGCATGTGTGACAAAGACACAAAGAGTGTGTGCGCGAGAGGTATCACCATAAAATGAGGCGATAGTGTGTTTGCACGATCAAGAGGGCGTGTCTCAAGAAGGGACGAAAAATCTACATAGATACAAGGAGCGCGAGAGAGACATGTATGAGATAGTGGAAGCACATGTGTGCGGGTGTATAAACCTATCTGGAGGCTAGTCAATCAATGTTTGTGAGAGAAATACGAGTCGGGGGTGCGAAAGCGAGAGTTTTGTATGTGTGAGAGAGATGGTAGTCGGGAAGGGGAGTGGAAGCAGGAGTTGTGTGTGTGTGTGAGAGAGAGAGGGCGGAGGAGAGTTAGTCCGATCGGTAAACAAATGAATAATGTCAGTTTTATAACTGAGATGGAGACGGAAAGGAGACCGCAACAAATGTTGTGTGTGCGGGAGAGAGTAATTTGAGTGCTAGGAGTCATATCTAGAGAGACATAGGGTGTGTAAGAGAACCCTAGAGATAAAGACAAATTGAAAGACGAGTGAGAGTGTGTGTGTGGCGGTGAAAAAGAAAGCTTAGGTACATAGTGTGACACTTCTCAAGGGAGACGTCGAGAGACCAGAGAATGATAGAGACATGAGAGATAATGAAAACCGTGTAATGTATAATGACAGGGAGAGTGTGCACATAATTTAGTTGCGTGTATAGAAAATGTCAACATAAAATGGATTCAAATATTTGAATTCGAGATGATGATACATGCAATTCATACTCAAACCAAAATTGATCTATCAAACATGCATACTCATATGAATTCACGTGCATCTATGTTATTTAATATGTAGATATTACTGATGCATACATTTTAGTAGAACATAATTTGGTTTAAAATTCTTGAATTCAACCTTATGATTTTGAGATCATTGTATTTGTAAATCATATTATATATATAAAGGAGCAGAATTCTTGTTGTGCTTTTGAAAGTATATATAAAAAATGATGTATATAGAATTTTATTCCAATCAAAAATGGATCCTGCCCGAACAAAAATAGAATACAAAATGGATTGAAATTGAGTTGGCACGGTAAATGTGCAAGCTTTTTATCAAAAAATTGAACGAAGCGGCCAAACTCACAGTAACCGCCCGAAACCAAAATATGGGAGATGGAAATTACTTCCTGTCCCTGACATGCAACACATGTCGGCTCGATTTCAATAGGTCTTGACAGGGGTAGGTTTGTAATTTCACTCAAACTTGACATAACCGCCTCTCACCCGAATTCATACACGGTGGGTGCCAAAACACAGTGTCTCCATGGCCGAAATCGCCTCCCTCCCCGATTCATACATGGTGGACGCCAAAACAAACTCTCGTCGGCCGAAATCTGCGTCGGCAAATATTTGGTGTATGCGAGATTACCGTCCTATCCCAACCAACTAATATTGTTGTGATGTAGAAAATTTTAAATGGGGGCTAAGTTTGTAAATTTCCTCGCATTTGAGACAAGTGCGCCCTGAAGACATGGTTCCCCCTTCCTCTCTCCATCTATTTCCCCATTCGTACTCCGTGGGCGCCAAAACACCCTCTCCACCCCAGCATGCTCCATCCGCCACCCCATCCACCACCGTCCTCCTCCACCATGCCGGAGCTGATACCCTCACACTATTGTCCATTACAAGAGATCGACCTTTATCATCCATGGCTTCGGACCAGGATCCTTGCATCCCATCCTCTCGCTTCATCCCCGCCATCGTCCACCTTGTCGGTGCCGCTCCTACGACCATTTCGTCCACCGCGCCATGATATTTCCCCCGCCACCACCGTCTACCCTCCTAGATCTGCTTCCATGCTACATACAGCCAATGCTACCACAGCACCGTCAAATTCTCGGCAGATGCATACACGCCGCCGCACCAGAGGCGATACTCTTTCGTATCTGCTCAACTTATTTATCACAGCAAGAAAATAGATCGCCACTACTTTACTATGATTTCTTGTCCATCACTTAGGATCTTAGTTGTTAGTTGAAAGCAAACATTGGTTGTGAAGTTGCCTTTATCCGTTTTGCACCTTCAGATCCGCCATGGCACGCTCAACACTATACTCGCAATGCTTATGGTTTTCCCCTTTTATATTCCACACTAGTTAAATGACAGTACACTAAATTTCAAAATTGGGTCAATCGATTTTTGAGAGCAGTTCGCCTAAGGGAAGGATGGGGCTCTGGTGGTAGTTATGGGGGGCGGTGGTCTGGTGGTGGTGGGGCCTCGTCGAATGAAGAAAACTCGACGCGGGTGGGGGTGGGGGTGGCAGAGGAACACAGGCGGTGGTGGCGGTTCATGGAGGGCGGGGGGTCGTGGTTGGTGGTTCGGCTGGCGGCCCGTGTAGTGTTCTGTAGGGGAAGAATCAGAGACGAGGAAGAAGAAGGGTTGGAAGACGTAGGAACCTCATCCAACCGCCTGAAATGGTCGACTGACCAAAATGACGAAACTCACGCGACTTGCATGCAGACATTCCTTTATATTTAGTACCATCATCGTAGCTGCTTAGCACTGCTCCTCAATCCATCAAGCTAAACAATATGCCACTCAATTCCAAACTTGTTGCTCAAATATGAATCTTATATGATGTTGATATTACTAAAATAGATAATGTTTAATTGGTCAGCTAATGTTCCTACTTTACTTTCGAAAAGCATGTGCACCACATATAGAGACAACAGGGAGTTGCATTCTTAATGCGATCTGGTTCATCATGTGTGGGCACTGCGCAACGAACATTTTGTTGTCCAAAATCTGCTTGCTCTTCTTTAGCATCTTCCTCTTCTATTCTTCTTTAATAAGTACTCTCTTCGTTCCTAAATACAAGTCCTATATAGGTTTCACCATGGACTACATATGGAGCAAAATGAATTAATCTACACTCTAAAATGTATCTGTATACATCTGTATGTGATCCATAGTGGAAATATGTACAAAGACTTATATTTTGGAACAGAGGGAGTATGATAGTAGTACAGTACGTTCCTTGTAGTGAAGAGGAGCAGGGACATTTGCAATGTAGAGGTCTATTCGGTAGGTTGTGATGGACACTTTCAACTCTCTGGGTCTCCTTGATTCGTAGGATTTTGTAAACATAGGAATACGAATTGTAGTGGCCTGCCCACTTGACTCCTATAAGATTAGCAAGGAAATGTGGGGAGCTGTGTCGCCTTTGAGAGTTACACTTATATTAACAGTACCGCACTTTCAGTTGAATAGAGCTGGTATCCGAAGCCTTTCTAGCCGTACCGGCAATAGTAGCCCATATTTTCCAGCAAGTTCCACTTTCCTGATTTTACTTGTGATGCTTACAGTTTTTCCGTTATATCTACACTATGATCTGTGTAGCTACTTTGTGTCGCACTATCATCAGTGCACTCTTGAAGCTAAACAACACACCAATCATAAGTCCAAAGCTTACTTCTTCAAATACGAATTGTGATATGATACTGATATTAGTTAAAAGACACACATTTAATTGGTCAGCTAATGCTCCCACTTGATTTTCCAAATGCATGTGGCCACATATAGAGAGACAACATGGAATTGCATTTGTTTGGGCGTTGTCATTCATCATGAGTGGGCAACCAACATTGTACACAAAGAATATGCTTCCTCTTCTGTTCTTTAACATGTTCCTCTTTTGTTATTCTGTATTTAGTACGTACAGTATGTTCCTTGTCAGGAAGGGGAGCAGGGATATTTGCAGTCAACAGCTGATAGATCTCGCCTGTACATGATCGATAGGCATTCAATTAGTAGCGGCAATACAACACCGTATTTTCTAGCCAGTTCTACTTTCTCGATTTATATATGCTGGTTATGGTGTACCCCTTTTATGTACACTACGATCTGCCTAGTTGTTGTGTACTCTTGTTGTCATGGTTTGGCAATAAACTCTCTATACAGTATATTATGAACCTATCATCTGCCAACTATCCTGACTTCTCGAGCCTATTTTTTATGTACTTCTACCAGATTATATAAATGCATGCACCATATTATACGTGCGCTTGGCCGGCCGAAGGCCTTTAGGCCCATCCGCCTCTTTTCTTCTCTGTTTCATATATTTTCGTCTACGTTTAGTCTCACATTGCCTAGCCTTTGACTCCTAACCCTCTTTTCCACCAATAAATATAGACCCATAGAACCTCCAAAAATCATCCGATTCGGGTTAAATCAATATTTTGGTTTGACTAGATTCATTTAAAAAAAATATTTCTCCTCTCCGGCGCGACTTCTAGAAATTTTCTCTTCTCTCCAAAGTCATCTTTTCTCTGCCTTATAAAGGTATCTTTCTTTGTTTTTTTTCTTCATATACCTCCATAGTTTATTATTTTTAGACTAATATGATAAAAATAATTAGATTATCAATTAGTCTACGTATTTATACATTAGACCCTAGCCCGTAGCTATTTTTTTCCGTAAAACAGCTTGGCCCTGATTTTTCAAATAGCCATAACTTTTTACTCGTTTGTCCAAATCCAACGAAACCAACGCCCACTTCTTCGTTATGATCTCCTCTATCCAGTAATCCAACTTAAACATGTTTTTGAAAAGTTTAAAATTTAAATTAGATCAGATTTGAATTCAAACTTCATTTGATCATAACTTGAGTTTCATAGCTCCGTTTGAGTTGATTCTTTTTGCAAATCGAAGCTCTTGACCTAAACTTTTTGATCAGGCCCAATTCATATAATTTTGTTACTGTTAGAAATTGTTTTATGTTGCAAGAGTTATTTGCTTGGTTTTGACGTTTTCCGAATTGTATTCTTTGTTCTCTCCGATCTTTGAGTGATTGCTTATGTGTGGTTACTATTGCTTGCTTACGATAGATTGACCGGAGTGAGACGAGTAGATCTATCAAGGGTTTTGAGTGCGAATCATCTTCATCAACATTGCAGGCAAGTTCACACTTTGATCATATCCCCTTTCATACCCAGTTTTTATGCATTAGTTTCACCCTCAAACATTGCATGAGTAGGATTGATAACATGTGGGTATTGGGAAGTAGTTGATGAGGTAGGAACCTATTGCCCTGCATTCAAACCTTGGGAGTTACTATTAAGTTATGCTTATAGTGCCATGCTATGCTCGTAGACGTGGATTGGGTTTTGAGAGTATTCATGACAGATGTGAGTTTGTTAATTAATGGTTTACTTAAGGTGGCAACTTAAACACACATCTGGGTGGATTGAGGTACCTGGGTATTCTAGGATTGCCTGTCTAGGCACCTGGGTAGACCAGGATTGCCTGTTTTTTTTATGGACCGCCACCCAGGCTCAAAGGGATCATGAGATTTTTCATACTAGAAACTTCCGTGTGCAGCCACAAGCTATTATGGGCTCTAGCATAGTTGATTAAGTCGTGCGAACTCTTACAGGGTAGACTAGCAGATGTAGGGGAAAGTAGGTGTAACGGTCTATCCATCGTAAGGTGCTAGCGCTTCTGAAAGACTATGTCTCGGTCATCCATCTTCTCAAACACCATGTAGTGCGAGAAACCAAACGGAGGCGATCGAGTCTTGTGGGGAAAAGTGCGCAAACCTTTGCAGAGTGTATAAACTAATCATGATTAGTCGTGTCCCCGGTTATGGACATCTTGAGTATCTAGTACCTGAATTATCATGTGAATCTCATCACGTTACTTTAAATGAATATTGTTGGGTTTTAATGATGATGCTTAATTGGGATTGAGAATGCTGTCAACCATTCTCAATGTTTAACAACCACCATGATAGTTAAATAAAATTTATTCCTTTGTAGTAGGGAAAATTGGCTTTTCGCAAAAACATTATAACCCTAGAGCCTTTCCACCAGCCAAATATGCATGTAGTGATAGCCCTTTTTTCATCATTGTCCTCTGGTGTGAATTTGCCAGTACATTCAATGTACTGACCCTTTGTGGCTGCAACGTCTCATGTTGCAGGATTTCTTATGATGAGTAAGTGATACGTTAGGGTTACGATTTCTGCACTCAACTTTGCCGTTGGTGTTGATGGGAATCCACAACCTTGTTACTTCTGCTATTTGGATTGAGGTAAGAGTATTTACTTTACTTATACATGTGATTTACCTCTGTTATAAATCCTCGAGTACTGTGTGTGTCAGCATACCGATCCAGGGATGACACTTAAGCACAGAGACTTGATCCATTCGGGTCGGGTCGCTACAAGATGGTATCAGAGCACATGTTGACTGTAGGACGTGACCCCTAGAAACTGGCAAGCCCATAGGAAATATTTTCTCTACAACTTTCTTTTCAAAAGGATCTTTTACCTCTCTTCTCTTCTGAGCTTATTCGAATATTCCCTTTTACTTAGACCATACCCCTTTCCCCTTTTGACCAGACGAGGATTTGACTGATGAGACCACTCTAAGAAGTACAAGATATTGGACAACTAAGACCACTTCGGAATGAAGAGTATTTTCCATGCATCTGAATAATGGAAACTACAACGGTTGAAGACCGAAGACAAGTAGAATTTGAAGGCTCTGAAGAATTCCCAGATTTGTATGACCTAGGAAGGCTACCCTTATGAAACTTGGCAGACTATGGAAGTTGTCAATACCCGAGATCAAGGTGTATCGGAGAAAGACCAGAGCATGTAGAGTTGAGAACTCAAGGATTTGTCAAGAAAACCCTAAGGCAGGACATATCAACTATGGAATGATAGCTCATGGAAATGACAAGAGCAGAAACACAGCTATCCATGAAGTTATCTCCCGCTTATGTGTCACTGTGCTGAGTTAAGCATGTATATGCATGGAAGGATTGGATGGTAGAAGGCTGATGGAGCACCCATCAGCAATACGAAGTTTTAACTTTAGCTGGTGTATCACCAGGATTTGGAGAATTACATCAAGAAGTTTAAGATGGACTGCAGGAAGCTATATTTTGACAAGGAAGCGTTTCGTGAAGAACTCAGGACCCAAAAGTTGAAAGTAGCCAAGCTAGAGGAGCAAAACCTTGAGATACCGAAGATTCGTCAGGAACTGAAGGACAGTAGGACCATGGTTCACGCCAAGGATGTTGAAACCCAGAAGTTTGGAATGCAACTCCAGAAATATTAAAGGACGTCATGATAGACCTTGCGCCAACAGAGATGATCTGGCAAAAGAACTTGAGAAGGACAAGCATGATTGGAAGAAGCCATTGGAGGCATGAAACAAGACTTGATGGGTTTGATGACTTTGAAGATTTATTGACCTTTAGAAGACCAAACCCCTGTTATATACCTACATTAGATGCGACGTTTGTGAGCTGTCATTTGTTTGATGTTTCTCCGGCAGCCACAGATGAAATCTGTCTTTTCAAAACTATTGTTTGTATTGTGTGTATCCCTCTCTATCTCTCTTATCTCACCCCAAAACCCTTGGACCCAATAGAGGATGAATGGAGATGAGCTTGTATTTTCTGGACCGATGAGTCAATTGGACACGGACCGATGGATTCAGAACATGGAGGATCACATGGAGAATAACCCTATAGTTAGACATGATATGACCCAGCATGCTCTTCAGTGCTTTGAAAGAGGTGCTACTACTTGGTGGAGGATGTACCAAACCATCAATGGATGGCAAGGAGTAACCACTTGGAAAGAATTTAAGTTGACTCTGCCAAAGTCTCGGCTTGTGTCCCAGAAGTTGAAGCCTTATGGAAAGGATATGAAGAAACCTTGTGCCTGCAAGATTTGTGGAGAAATAGGACACACCCATAAAGAACACAAGGATGAATGCCCTAATTGCGAAGGAAGTCACCCAGTTGAAGAATGCCCAACTAGGCAGATTACTTGTTTCTTGTGTGAAGGGACTACCCACTATCCTGCTCAGTGTCACATTTACCCCATGGTACAACGAACCATCCAACAAAAGAAAGAAGTAATGAAAGGAGCCCTCATGGAAATTTTAGAAGAAACTTTGATGAAGGAAAAGGTGGGGGACACACCCAAAGAAGAACCAATTAAACCCTGCACCCAGTCATGCTATTCATGTGGAGAAGGACACATCTCCCAAAATTGTTTGAATGGGGATCTAGTAGAATTCCCGACAAAGGAAGTAGAATATGACCCACAAGAAATAGAAGCCATGATTGGCATGGAAAGGTCCAGGAAGAGAAGCAGATTGGATTCCTGGGAGGACCTGAGTCATATCACCTGTTACAGGTGCAAGGAGTCAGGGAACTACCTCAACAATTGCCCAAAAAGGAAACCTCGATACTTGTCAGAAGTAATATGTTTTCGTTGTAATGAAGCAGGGCACTTTGCCAGAGATTGTCCCAAAGAGAAGGAAACTTGTGCTAGATAGTTGAGTTTGCAACAAAAGAAATGGAGTAGTAGAAGTGAGAACATTTTCTTTTATATTGAGGTGTTGAGTTGAGACATGTAATGGAAAAGTGAGAGATTGTAATCAATTGGGAATGAATAAAGTTAGCATCGTTGGTACTGATATGGATTTTATGAGTTGTTACTCTGTGAAGAAGGATTTTGACCATTTTTTTTGGATATGAGAAATATGGTCTATGGAAGATTTGTGCATTTTAAGGGTGGTAGTACCCTGTAAGAACCGTTGACCCCTGGAAAAGATAAGGATACTCCACTGAGTGGATTTCGGATGAAATGAATACGAGTTTTGTCCCGATATGGGTGATACCCCAAGAGTATGTGGGATGAAGTTGGAGACTGTCAGTTGTTTGGACCAAATGTGATCAAGGAGTCAGAAGAGAATGTTAAGTTGATGCGAGATAGACTGAAGGTAGCTCAGTCCAGGCAGAAGAGTTATGCAGACTAACAAACGCAAGGAGGTAGTCTATGAAATTGGAGACAGAGTATGTCTTCGTGTGCCCCCTCTGCGAGGAGTTAAACGATTTGGAGTTAAGGGAAAGTTAGCCCCGAGATTTGTAGGACCATACCGAGTTTTGGAGCGTATGGGAGAAGTGGCCAACAAGTTGGAGTCACCCGAAGGACTGTCAGGAGTTCATGATGTGTTTCACGTTTCCCAGTTGAAGAAGTGCCATGAAGAGATGGCCAATATTCCCCTGTAAGGACGCTTGACCCTGGAAAGGATAATGATGTTCCATGAAGTGGAGTATGGACTCCATAAGTATAAGTTTATATCTCGGTATGTGGGATAACCCACGAGGATGAAGAGATGAATTACTATTGGATATAAAGGAGGCATGATGTTGGTATTATGGAATGATTATAACTCCATGATGAGTTTGAGTAATCACGTCTTAGTCTTGTACAAATAGAAGGAAGGGAGACAATACAATTGGATGGATTTAATTATGCTAGGAAGCTGGAAGTTGGATGTTGGAATAACGATAAGTTGCCCAGAGGATAAGTTCAAGGTTTACAAGTGATGAGATGGGCCATAACCCACAGGCCCCAAGACCTGCCAAGAAGCAAGCACATTCTTGCTGAAGGAAGAACCCTGGAGGAAGATACGACGTTTATCGGCAGACAATTTTATAGGAGTAACGCAAAACCTGAGAGTTGTGAAGGAACGATAGATGTTTGTTTGGCTTGCAGAATCCATGGAATTATCCGAACTTAGTTCGTCGATAGGAGAAATTCTACAATGCTTGTGAGTATGACCGAGTGTTAGAATGCGAGATTCGCTAAACCATATACAAAGTAATGATTTGGGTGCGGGATGGATTGATCACCATACCGACTTACTCTTATTATTCGCCTTGCTATATGGGATGGTAAATCTGAGTGACTTGCCTATAGTAGAGAGACGACAATATTAAACCTTGTTTGAACCTTAGAATGCTATAGGTATTTTCCCCTTGTACAAGGCAGCTTTGCCAATCGTAGGTTATACGGTGAGGATCAACCAGACCCATTTCCTGCAGAAGGAACCATAAATTGTTGACCACCATGAGATATCGATACTTTTTTTGTTTTGGTGCCAGACCCGTCAGCTAAGAAGACCCAGTCACAGAAGAACCTTACCAAGATGAAAGACAGAAGAATTGAGGAAAAGGTTATGCCACTACCGAAAGAGCCCAGATAAGGAATTATCCTGAAAATCTGAGAAGACCAACACTGTTAACAATATGGATGAAGTATATGAGTTTGATGGAACCGTAACCATGCTTCTAAGGGTGGTAGCACCCCAGACCCCGGAGACGATTGATGAAGTTTTGAAGAGACCCCGAACCTAACCTATTTCTTTCTAGCCTCTCTGAATCTCGAGGACGAGATTCCTTTCAAGGGTGGTAGGTTTGTAACATCCCAAAATTCTAAATTTTGGAATTTTATAATAAATAGATAGATTTGATTGATTGTTTGATTGATTGTGTGAAACTGAGTGAAATTCGAAACCTTTTTGAAAGTTAAATGAGAGGGAATAAAAGGACTTTCCCAAATTTTCATTTTTCATTCGTGATCTCCGTGAATTCAAATTCTTTTCACCACGAAACCCTGGAGAGAAGATGACATGACTTCTTCCATTTATTTAAATGACAAGGGGTGTTGAAAATATTTGAATTTCATTTGGAAAATATTTCCAATTTTGAAAACTTTATGCAACTCAATGATTTTCACGAGAGGAGATAAAATGACTTCTTCAAATTATATGAAATATGAGTTGGGAGTTTCAAAGGATCAAATTCAAAGTCTTTTGGAATTATTTTTTTCAATTTGGAGTTATTTGGATTTTATTCAAATCATTTTTTCTCCAAAAATAAAATACATGGAAAATAGGGTAACATGATTCCCTACAACAGAAAATTGGAGAGAAATAAATTTGATTTCATTTTGGTATTTTTAAAATGATTTTGTTGGATCTTATTAGAGCAGGAGCACTGTTGGAATTATTAGAATTTGTGTGTATTTTATTTAATGCTAGAAAAATGTCCATGTCGTAGAAAATCTTTTTCTGAAAATTTTGATATATAATATGCCTATATAAATTTATTTTGTTATTCGTTTTTCCTTCTGTTTCTATTTAAAAAAACTGTACGTGCGGCCCATATTTATTTATCGCCTACATGCGCAGTATAGTAGCTTCTGGTGCCCCATTGTTTTTTTCTCTCTTAAATTGGCCAGGCCCAGCCAACCTTTTCTATTTTTTTCTTTTTTTCTCTTAGGCCAAATTTTGTAAAAAAAAACTGCACCGTACCGTGTGCTCGGCCGGCCGAAGGCCTTTAGGCCCATCCGCCTCTTTTCTTCTCTGTTTCGTATATTTTCGTCTATGTTTAGTCTCACATTGCCTAGCCTTTGACTCCCAACCCTCTTTTCCACCAATAAATATAGACACATATAACCTCCAAAAATCATCCGATTCAGGTTAAATCAATATTTTGGTTTGACTAGATTCATTTAAAAAAAATATTTCTCCTCTCCGGCGCGACTTCTAGAAATTTTCTCTTCTCTCCAAAGTCATCTTTTCTCTGCCTTATAAAGGTATCTTTCTTTGTTTTTTTTCTTCTTATACCTCCGTAGTTTATTATTTTTAGACTAATATGATAAAAATAATTAGATTATCAATTAGTCTACGTATTTATACATTAGACCCTAGCCCGTAGCTATTCCCCCCCCCGTAAAACAGCTTGGCCTTGATTTTTCAAATAGCCATAACTTTTTACTCGTTTGTCCAAATCCAACGAAACCAACGCCCACTTCTTCGCTATGATCTCCTCTATCCAGTAATCCAACTTAAACATGTTTTTGAAAATTTTAAAATTTAAATTAGATCAGATTTGAATTCAAACTTCGTTTGATCATAACTTGAGTTTCGTAGCTCCGTTTAAGTTGATTCTTTTTGCAAATTGAAGCTCTTGACCTAAACTTTCTGATAAGGCCCAATTCATATAATTTTGTTACTTTTATAAATTGTTTTATGTTGCAAGAGTTATTTGCTTGGTTTTGACGTTTTCCGAATTGTATTCTTTGTTCTCTCCGATCTTTGAGTGATTGCTTATGTGTGGTTACTATTGCTTGCTTACGATAGATTGACCGGAGTGAGACGAGTAGATCTATCAAGGGTTTTGAGTGCGAATCATCTTCATCAACATTGCAGGCAAGTTCACACTTTGATCATATCCCCTTTCATACCCAGTTTTTATGCATTAGTTTCACCCTCAAACATTGCATGAGTAGGATTGATAACATGTGGGTATTGGGAAGTAGTTGATGAGGTAGGAACCTATTGCCCTGCATTCAAACCTTGGGAGTTACTATTAAGTTATGCTTATAGTGCCATGCTATGCTCGTAGACGTGGATTGGGTTTTGAGAGTATTCATGACAGATGTGAGTTTGTTAATTAATGGTTTACTTAAGGTGGCAACTTAAACACACATCTGGGTGGATTGAGTACCTGATTCTAGGATTGCCTGTCTAGGCACCTGGGTAGACCAGGATTGCCTGTTTTTTTATGGACCGCCACCCAGGCTCAAAGGGATCATGAGATTTTTCATACTAGAAACTTCCGTGTGCAGCCACAAGCTATTATGGGCTCTAGCATAGTTGATTAAGTCGTGCGAACTCTTACAGGGTAGACTAGCAGATGTAGGGGAAAGTAGGTGTAACGGTCTATCCATCGTAAGGTGCTAGCGCTTCTGAAAGACTATGTCTCGGTCATCCATCTTCTCAAACACCATGTAGTGCGAGAAACCAAACGGAGGCGATCGAGTCTTGTGGGGAAAAGTGCGCAAACCTTTGCAGAGTGTATAAACTAATCATGATTAGTCCGTGTCCCCGGTTATGGACATCTTGAGTATCTAGTACCTGAATTATCATGTGAATCTCATCACGTTACTTTAAATGAATATTGTTGGGTTTTAATGATGATGCTTAATTGGGATTGAGAATGCTGTCAACCATTCTCAATGTTTAACAACCACCATGATAGTTAAATAAAATTTATTCCTTTGTAGTAGGGAAAATTGGCTTTTCGCAAAAACATTATAACCCTAGAGCCTTTCCACCAGCCAAATATGCATGTAGTGATAGCCCTTTTTTCATCATTGTCCTCTGGTGTGAATTTGCCAGTACATTCAATGTACTGACCCTTTGTGGCTGCAACGTCTCATGTTGCAGGATTTCTTATGATGAGTAAGTGATACGTTAGGGTTACGATTTCTGCACTCAACTTTGCCGTTGGTGTTGATGGGAATCCACAACCTTGTTACTTCTGCTATTTGGATTGAGGTAAGAGTATTTACTTTACTTATACATGTGATTTACCTCTGTTATAAATCCTCGAGTACTGTGTGTGTCAGCATACCGATCCAGGGATGACACTTAAGCACAGAGACTTGATCCATTCGGGTCGGGTCGCTACAATTGCTCTCATCTCAAGGTATCGTACCTCAATGATCAGGTTTTTTCTTTCACGGTTTCATGCAAGCAAGTGGGTTTTTTCATTCTACATCAGCGTAGCTTTGTCTGCGATCTTTTCAAGTGCTATTTTCTTCTCTGGGGCCATGGTGGTCCAGATTGGGAGAAAGAATTTCGTCTCTGGCAGGTTGAATGCCAGCAGGAATGGACCTTAGTTAGTCCAACCAAACGTAGGGTTTTGCTTGGGATGCAGGCCATGAAACATGTTCCTAGTAAACCTTCATTGCATTCTAGTTCTACCCCTGGCCACCCAAAGAAAAAACTACGTTTTGCTACATTCATCAACTATCCTGCTCGTAAGGAGTATAGTTATCATCCCACGCCCTCTGACGTGTTGACGGTCCGTGAGGCTGGTTATCATGTGTCATCCCAAGAAGCCTCAGGCATCTCATCTCCGGTGATGGCCACAGCTAGCTCGCCGCCTCCAGCGATCCTTTTTGGTTCATTCCAACTATCTCCAGAATCTCCGATGTCTGTTGGCGGCAACCCCGGATCTCCTTCCGGTTTGAAGTTTATTGGACCGGAATTTGTGGACATTCCGGATTCTCCACAGTTGGAAGGTCTTGGGCCTGCACCTCAGCCCACTTCCTTATCCTCTCAGCCCATTGAAATTTCTGATGATGAAGAGGACAGCTTGGCTCATCACGATTCCACAGATTTCGAGCAACTCTCTCCATCGCCGCAGGATGTTGTTAGGGATTTACAGAGCTTTGACGAGATGATTGAAAATTTGGCTGCCACGTTTTGGGACTGCTAGAATTGCTTGGGTATGGGCCACCGGACAGAGACTTGTTCTAACAGGATTCGGTGTAGAAATTGTTTCAGGTCTGGTCACATTAAACGGGACTGCACCGGCCAACCACGTGATTCTCCCCTCTGGGTGCCAAAAGTCCCATCCAAAGGCTTTGGAGCCCGCACCAACAAAGACAACTCTCCGACCTCTTCGGTTTCCCCAAACCAGACGCCTTCACCCCCCAAAAAACCCCAATCGTCCGCCTCCCACCCATCGCCGCCAAGCTTACGATCTTCGTCGGCCGTTCCTGCTTCCACCGCGCCGTCAGCAGCATCACCGTCATCTCCAATGGCGGTCTATGCGATTGACCCGCATCGCTTTGTTCCGGCTGGATATGATATCGTTGACGGTGGAGAAGATCGGCTCCAAAGGGCCCTCTACACGCCTGCAATCACGCCCCCCTGCAACCATGAGCAATACATGGCGGCCATCGTCGAGCCTCTACCACTAGCACACTTGGTTGCTATTCGTCGACAGCAGGTTCTTGATTTTCTTACACAGACCTTGCATATTCCGGTGCTTTCTGCTCAGACTTGGTTCCAAGGGGTAGGGCTCTTTGAGATGGAAGATCCTGTAGTGCGGGGTTCATTTACTCAGCACCCCCCTTTTCCCCTTGGTGTGGATGAAGATGGAGAGGAATTTTTTGTTAGGTTTATTCCGCACACCCAGGGGGAGGGCTTCAGGGCTATTCATGGCCATATAACTGCCTGGCTCATGTTTATTGGAGTGCCACTTGATTATCGCAACACGCAGTGCTTGGCAGAGGTTGTTGGAACTTTTGGCCAGTTTCACTACTGGAACCAAACAGATCGTCGTCTTGTTAGATCCCTAGCCAAAGCCTCTTTTCTAGATAATGCTTTGGTGCCGCGTTCTGTGGTTTTTCAGGATTTTGCAAACTGGACTGCTGGTTGTATCTTGGACTGCTGGTTGTTTCATCTTGGACTAGAGAATTTGCGGATGCTATGGTACCTGCCGACGAAGACCCAATGCCTCTAGACGGTAACTCACATCCTATGCCAGGCGTAAACCCACTGCAGCCCTTCTGGGCAATGCCACCGTACCCTGCGCTTGGTTGGAATACTGCTCCACCTCACCATAATCCACACCAGGGTAACAATGTGGGCGGCTGGGGTGTGGACGACAATGAGGTCAACAATGTCAATGATGTTGGATGGGGCCCTTGGGATGAGCAGGTTCAGCAACCATAGCAGCAGCATGAGGATGCACCTGGTCAGCAGCATGATATTGTTCAGGAGCAGAATTCCATAGTCCTCAACCCTTCTTTGGATTCTGACAATGACATGGATTTAGAGGAAGTTCGGCAGCCCATCCATCGCATTGTGGCACAGCACCCAGTGGCTCCTCTAGACCCAATTCAACTTGGAATTGTTCGTGTTGTTTATGGTCCTGTGCTTCCGCCACATCTTATCTGGGAGAGGTCTTTTCATTCATTACTGCCTGAATTTTTCATCAGAAAGGTGCCTGCTTCGCTGTCAACACATCAACAATGGCAGTCTCAACTGACCACTTGTGTTTTGCCTGAGCACTGTGAGTTCTCTTTTGGACTACTGATGAAGCCCAACAATCCTCCCACGCCTCGCTCGTCTATTGTTACTGAAGAGATTTTCTCAGATCAAGTGGAGCCTCAAGTTTCTGCCCATGAGCAGGTTGAACCTGTGCAGCCTGCAAATGCTAATTTGCCGCAGAATCGCGATGAATTCTTGTTCACGTCTGCTCTTCCTCCAGTGCTTGGCAAGCATGGACGTGAGGCCAGGCGAGGTCGTCGGTCGTTAGTTGCAGTTGCTCCAACTCCGGTTTTCTCCGTCAGACGCATGACATGCAGCGCTGCTAAGGCCTCTAGTTACAAACCAACTTCAGCCATTCCCACCAAAACTTCTGCATTGCGCCGCCCGAGGGCCAAGAAGGCCAAGCCATCAGTTGATGACTCTGACGATCATGAAGATGCAGCGCAGGCAATACCTCCACCAACACCTTTCGCTAATTTACAGGCAGTCGACGCTCATCTGGGTATCTCTGCAGATCATCTGACTCTGGAGAAGCTTACGGCTCCTCCTAAAAAATCTTCTTCTGATACAGTGTCTGATGATGAGTAAACCTAGGCTTCAGGATTGGCGCCAGAGGGGTCTTGCCTGGCATAGTTTTTGTCTCTTTAGTGGCTATGTTTTATCTGAACTTATTGCACTGTTTGCTCTTTTGGGTCGTGTGGCTGTGATCTATGAAACTGCTAGGTTATGCCTAACAGTCCTTATTTTATCACTGCGAGTTCTTTATGGATAGTAAAACTTATCGTAATTGGCGTGTGCTCTGTTGGAATGTCCGTGGCCTGAATTCAGATGCTCGATAGCGTGATGTGAGAGCAAAGATTGAGGAGAGTCAATGCTCCATTGTTTGCCTACAAGAAACGAAGTGTGCGGATTTTGATATTCGAAAAATTAGATCTTTCTGTCCTCGGCGCTTTGATACTTTTGTGTTTGCCCCGGCCGTTGGTGCTTCTGGTGGCATCCTTGTTGTTTGGAACTCGTCCATCTTCCATGGGACCCTCGTTCAAGTTCAGAGCTTTGGCATTGTAGTTTCTTTTCAGTCAGTTCATAATGCTGAGAAGTGGACCCTAGTGTCCGTTTATGGGCCTTGTGATGGCCCCCCTAGGGATAATTTTGTTAGTTGGCTCTACCACCTTAATATCCCAATAGACGAGAATTGGTTGCTTCTGGGAGATTTCAACTTCATTCGTTCCTTTGATAATAGAAACAGACCAGGTGGTGATGTCAATAACATTTTCCTCTTTAATGAGATCATTGGCCATTTGGGTTTGCTGGAATTGCCTTTAAAATCCAGAAGTTTTACTTGGTCCAATATGCAGGAGCAGCCATTGCCCGAACAACTTGATTGGTTTTTTACCACCTCAGACTGGATTTCTATCTATCCCAACACTGTCGTTCTACCCTTGGCAAAAACGTCGTCTGATCATGTGCCCTGTGTTGTTTCAATTGACACCAATATACCTAAATCCAGAGTTTTCAGGTTTGAGAACTACTGGGTAGACATGCCAGGGTTTTTGGACTGTGTCAAGCTTTCTTGGAACCAGCCAGTGTTTGCTGATTTGTCTCCTTCTGCGGTCCTGACAACCAAGTTTAAGCGCCTGCGTTCTGCCCTCAAGGCTTGGAGCAAGAACCTATCGTTCCTTAAACGACTCACAATGGATTGTTCTCGAGTAATCTTATTCTTTGATAACTTGGAAGAGTTGAGGCCTCTCACCACACCTGAATTTAACTTTCGGAAGATTGTTAAATTACACCATGAGAATCTGCTTAGAATACATTACATTTATTGGAAGCAGAGGTGTACAATCCGTTATATTAAGGTGGGGGAGGAGAATTCTAAGTTTTTTCATGCAATGGCTTCTGAACGTCTTCGCAGGAATACGATTGCAAGCCTCTCTATTGCAGGTGCTGACCCAATTTTTGATCACTCCCAAATGGCGGGAATCCTTTGGTCCTCTTTTAAAAACAGAATGGGCCAGGCCCAAGGTATTAATATGGGCTTTGATCTGCACACTCTTATTCAACCTGTTGATGGCTTGAGCAGTCTGTCTGAACCGTTTTCCGCTGAAGAAATCACCACTGTCCTTAAAGAATTGCCGACTGATCGAGCTCCAGGGCCGGATTATTTTAATGGTCTTTTTGTTAAGAAGTGTTGGCCCATCATTGAGAAGGATTTTTTGGCTCTCATTCAAGAGTTTTATGATGGGAAGCTATCTTTGGAAAATATTAATGGATCCCTTATCACCTTAATTCCAAAGATGTTGTCTCCTGAAGGACCAGAGGATTTTAGACCAATCTCTCTTACTAACACATGCCTCAAGTTACTTACTAAGATTTTGGCAAATAGGCTTCAAAAGGTCATTCTGCAATGCATCCATAAGAATTAATATGGGTTTTTGAAGAGCAGAGCCATTCAGGACTGCCTGGCTTGGGCTTTTGAATATATACATCAATGCAATCAATCAAAAAGGCCAATTATCATTTTGAAATTGGATTTTGCCAAAGCTTTTGACACTGTGGAGCATGACCTCATCTTGCAAGTCCTACAACACAAAGGTTTTGATGCCAAATGGATTTCTTGGATTAAAGAGATTCTTTCCTCAGCATCATCATCTGTTTTGCTCAATGGGGTGCCTGGCAAATAGTTCAAATGTAAATGTGGGGTCAGGCAGGGGGGTCCACTATCCCCTCTTTTATTTGTCATAGCTGCTGATCTACTTCAAACATTGGTCAGTGACATGCTGGCTAAGGGAGTTCTAACACTTCCAATCCCATCTCATGACCCTGACTTTCCTATCATTCAGTATGCAGATGACACAATAATTATCCTTTCTGAAGTAGAGGACCAGTTGGTGGCTCTCAAGAACATGCTCCATATTTTTCAATAGTCTACTGGCCTAAAGGTAAATTTTGGAAAATCTTCAATGGTGCCACTAAATGTTGATCCCACAGAGGCACAGAGGTTGTCTTCCATCCTGGGATGTAAGCTGGAGCAGTTACCTTTCACATATCTGGGTTTGCCTCTAGGTACAACAAGACCTAGAATCATTGATTTCATGCCTCTAGTGGATAGTGTTGAAAGAAGACTGTCTGTTAGCTCTACCATGCTCAACCAAGGATCCAGTTTGCAATTGCTCACATCTGTGCTTACTTCAATGCCTATATACTTCCTCTACAGCTTGCATATCCCACCTGGTATTATCAAACAGTTGGATAGGATTTTCAGGCAGTGTTTGTGGAGAGGAAATTCTGATGTGCCTAAGCAATCCCTAGCTTCCTGGGATTTAGTTTGTAGACCAAAGGATAAGGGAGGCCTTGGTATTCTAAACCTCAATGTTCAGAACCAAGGTCTGCTTCTCAACAAATGCATAAGTTCTACAACAAACAGTAGGTTCCTTGGGTCCAGTTGATTTGGGATAGTTATTATGATGGAGTGGTGCCCCATGCAACAGTCCTAACTGGCCCCTTTTGGTGGAAGGACATTCTCAAGATTGCTGACACTTATAGGTCAATTGCTTCAGTGCAAGTTAATATGGGTGATTCTGCTCTCTTTTGGTTGGATGCTTGGCATGTAGGTGGCTCTTCAAGGCCACTTAGCCTCAGATTGCCAAGGCTTTTCTCTTTTGTTTTGGATGATAAGGTTTCTGTCAGGGAGTTTTTGCAAACTCATGATTTGCACTTAATGTTTCATCTGCCAATTTCTCAGCAAGCAGCAGCAGAATTGGAATCCTTGGAAGGATGGTTGTTCAATCTCCAAAGAGATCCAACATTGCCTGATGTTTGGATTTGGACTGGTAAATCTGGACAGTTTTCTGCAAAGAGCTTCTATGACATCATGCATACACACCTCCCAACTATTGAGCCCTGCAGGTGGCTTTGGCAGAGCAGATGTACTATGAAAATTAAGGTTTTTGGCTGGCTCCTATTTTTTGACAGGCTCAACACAAAGGACATGCTGGTCCATAGGCATTGGAGGTCCCCTACGGCTGATAATCTATGTGTCATTTGTAATGCCTTAGTTTGGGAGGACAGGGCTCATCTATTCTTTGGTTGTAATTTCAGTTCCAGGGTTTGGAATTACCTGCAGATCGATTGGTCACATGGTTCTACTATTCAGCAATGTATATCTCAAGCAAGGCAGAGATTTGGGCATCCTTTCTTGTTTGAAGTTATGCTCACAGCTGCTTGGAATATATGGATTCTGAGAAATGGGAGAACTTTTAGGGGAGTACAGGCTACTTTTGCTGCCTGGAGGGGCAGTTTTGTACATGAAATTCTTCTCCTGTCACATAGGTTTAAGGATAGCTCTAAGTATAGGCTTGTAGATTGGGTTAACTCCCTCGTGTAATTGTAAGTTCTTCTTAACTTTTAGTTTACGCTTGTTATCTCTTTCTTTCTTTGTACAGTTTTTTTGAGACTGCAATAAAGGGCTGTGGGGTTTTTACCCCACAGTAAATATTCAAAAAAAACATTACATTGTTGTAAGTAGGTGAGGGTCAATCTAGATAGTCATAACAAGCGAAGCTTGCTTGCGCTTTTGAAGGAAGCATTGCAGCAGTATCGGTGCTACCTGAGGAAATCACACTTTGATGGCAAGTTTATAAATGAATTTCCGGTGAAGTCTCCTATGCTAAATTTAGAAGACATTGAATGGAAAAACCTTCTTATGCACAAGTCTCCTTCCCAGGATGAGGTACTATATGATATCACATGACAATTTGAACTTCTACTTTTTCCGCATGTGCCTTACGGATCTCTTTTGCAGGAAATCTGCTCGAAGAAAAATTCCTAATTGAAAAGGACGATAGGATATCACAAATATGCTGCTCACTGCTTTGCTCTTGTTAGTACCTGTTGTCTTACCTGGTTCATTATGTGACAGCAGTATGCACGATAGCTTACTTATCAATTGTTCGCTCCAAATTATCTGATCTGTATGAATGGTTACATTAGTGTATAATATATCCAATGCTAATGAAAAAGTTTAGCTCTGCATTGTTCTTTTAAGTACATGTTGTCCTTTATCAGTGTACTTATATTCATAGCTAGTTGTTCATGTACAATCACTCTGCAACTTATTTTCCTTTGCCCTCCATTTTCTTCACATCAGATCCATATTTACTCTTACCATAAGGTTGGATAACACCGATGGTACTGAAGAAGTTTAGCTCTGCATTGGTCTTGGCTGTACCTTTTACATGTATCATTGTACTTACATTTATAGCTACTTGGTTATGTAGCATCACTCTTCATCTTATCTAAAATATACTCCATTTTTTCTTATAATTGTAAGGACACGAGACGACGCTCCAGATGCCTTCCAGTTATTTCGTTGTTGCCGTGTGTTTTATTTGCTTGTTGCATTTCATCATGTCATCATGTGCATTGCATTTCCATGTTTTCGTAAAACTTGCATCCGCTCATAGTTGACGCTTCTTCCTTGTCTTTGTTGACCTCCTCTCAGATCAACCAAAATGTTCTCTTCTCTCTCTTCTTTGAGACCATCATACCCCCTTGTCTCCGTGGCCTTCTGTCAAACCCCTCACGCGCATTCGAAAGCTTCCCTGAACCCGATCCGGGCAGTCATGATTGATGGGTCCGGATCATCCCCAAACATCCCTAAAACATCTTCATTTTTTCATTTAACTCCGTGGCCTATTTATCGAGGACTGTCCGATTTAGATCGGAGGGACCAGATACACCTAACCAAAACCCACTTGCTATATATAGTCCACCCTTAGGTTGGTCATAATGGGAGTATCATAAGCGGTATCACGCATGCCAACTAGACTTTTTGGATGATGTGACACACAATTAAATGAGGAAAGAGAGGGTGTGGTATCATATCATGATACCGTATCATATTAAATGTTGTACTACTTTGTTTCATGCATGGCAATTACTAAGGCAACCTAAGATACTAACTTATGATACTAGCATTATGGAGGTAGTATCATATAGTAGTATCATATGCATGATACTAGTATATGATACTCCGGATTACAACCACCCTTAGTCCATTTTTTTGACAACCCTAAAAATCCTCCACTTTGTCCCATCCTGTCGCGGCCAGCATCTCCCACCTCAGGATCTCCTCCCTATCCACTCACTACCCAACCGGACGCGTCCACACAGCGGATCTCCCGCAGCCCTATCCAAGGCATCCTGGGCACAGCCGACGACCCAATTACTCGATCCAGATGGGATCGAGGCAGCTGCCGCCTTGCCTCCACTCCGGCAGCACGCACCACCGAAGCTCCGAGCCACCACCTCGTCGCTGCTCTTCACCAACTCGCCGGAACACCACCAGCAGCACGTTCCTGCAAGCCACAGCCGAGGAAGCTGCCTCCTCACGCGCCTAAGGCACGAGCAGACGAGCTCCTCTTCCCGTGCCCTGTTGGCCACTGTAAGCCGCGGCGACGAGCGGGCGCAGCGAGCGCGTGTGCGGGCGTGCGCTGGCCGCGTCTGGTGTGTCGGGCCCGTAGCTAGTGCGTGCGTGAGTAGGCTAGGGTGCGGGCGTGCGCATGTTGCGCCGTAGGACTAGGCGAGCTGGACCAGGTCACCACGGCGTTCTGTTGAGGGCTCGGCGTGCACCGGGCGCATGCATGCATGGGGTGGACGTGGCCAGAGCGGGCCAGAACATGGACATGAAGGAGTGGACGCGTGCGGGTCGTGCCTAGCCGCGGTCCAGGGTATAAAACCCGTGTGGTGCTCGCCTGTAAACTATGGTGGTGTGTGACGAGTACGAGATCGTGGAGGCATTGTTGCGCCAGGAAAACCCACCCTGTCCCGTGTCCTTATTCCTCCTCGGGTCTTCTTCTTCCTTGTGTCTTCAGAGCACAGCAGAGGGAGGGAGAGACAGGACTCCCGTGAGCGAGGGAGAAGGCCCCGGCAACAACAATTGGTAACAGAGCCAGGTTTGAGGGGCGGCCGTGGCACACGGCGGCATCCGCGGTGCCCGCGGTGCGCGACAGACATGAAGGTCTTGGCAACGGCGCGCGGCGAGCGCGTGGCGTCGGCAATGCGCGACGAGCAGCGGCGGTCGCGGAGACTAGGAGGTCGCGGAGGACCTGCGTGGTGTCGCAGAGGCTGTGGCGGCTCGGCGCGACGACCGTGGAGACGCTGCGCTGCGGTTGACGGCGCAGCGGTGCAGGGCAATAAGCGCGGCAGCGAGCCGGGCACGACCGGTGCGTGTTATGGGTGCGCACCGGACGCGTCGGGCGCGTCGGGACCGCGGGAGTGGACCGCGTCGAGGCGCTGGACCTGGTTGCGCAGATCGCGTACGTGCGCGGCAGGAGCACGGGCCGGGAGCGCGGGGACGTGGGGACTGCGCGCGAAGGGCACGGCGGCACGGTGGCAGGCGCGGCAGCGACGTCAGGGCGGTGGCGGCTACGACGACGACGTCGATGGCGCGGCGGAGCGCGCACTGCGGGTGGACGGCAGCGTCGAGGACGTCGGTCTCCTCTAGGCCACGACTTAGGGGGAGAGTGTTGGCCACTGTAAGCCGCGGCGACGAGCGGGCGCAGCGAGCGCGTGTGCGGGCGTGCGCATGTTGCGCCGTAGGACTAGGGCAAGCTGGACCGGGTCACCACGGCGTTCTGTTGAGGGCTCGGCGCGCATCGGGCGCATGCATGCGCGGGGTGGACATGGCCAGAGCGGGCCAGAATGTGGACGTGAAGGAGTGGACGCGTGCGGGTCATGCCCAGCCGTGGTCCAGGGTATAAAACCCATGTGGTGCTCGCCTGTAAACTGTGGTGGTGTGTGACGAGTACGAGCTCGTGGAGGCATTGTTGCGCCAGGAAAACCCACCCTGTCCCATGTCCTTCTTCCTCCTCGGGTCTTCTTCTTCCTTCTGTCTTCGGAGTGCAGCAGAGGGAGGGAGAGAGAGGACTCCGGCGAGCGAGGGAGAAGGCCCCAGCAACAACAATACCTACAGTCCATGCCTCCTCGACCTCCCGAGCAGGCCAGTCTCCATCTTCCCGTTCGTGCCAGGCCGACGAGATGCCCATGTCAAGTCGCTGTCCGTCTGTGCCTTCACCTTCCTTTCCCCCTCACGCAGCTCCCCCTGACCATCCCTCCTTATTCTCTCTGTTCGAGGAGGAGCCCCACGACGTTTCCATGGATGGCTGCAGCCTCGCGTCCGTCCGCGCAATAGAGCCACCACCGCATATCCACGGATCCGTCGGGTCCCGGCCATCCCCGTCGTTGCCGAACCTCCTCAGCTAGTCGGAGCCCCAAGACAGCCACAAGTCCCACTCCCGTTGGCCGAGCTCGGCCCTGCCTGCGGCTAGGTTGGGCTCCCCAGTGCCGGATCCGCTCGCCCGCAAGCCATTGCCGGACCCGCCTCCATCGACCTCCGTTCGGTACGCCGCCGCCAGGATCTGCTCGCCGCCTTGCTGCCTCGCCGATTCCAGCGCCTGCCGGCCCCACCTCAAGTTCCCAACGCTGTCTCCTTCTGCTCGAGTAAGGGATACGAGCGATGACTCTTCTGCATCGAGCCGCTCTGACTCGAGCACCCGTGGGCCACCGCATCACCAGCCGCTGGCTAGATCCGGCTCAGCAAGTTGAGGACGCGCCCAACCCTCCCTTTGCTGCTGTTGGGCCAACCAGATTTGGCCCGTATCATTTTTTCTCTCTCTTGAGAATTTAGACATTATCCAGTGATTTACTATTTTGTAGAAAACCCTTCCTTGTTCGTGCCTTAATAATTCACAAACCGTGCATCAGATTAAAATGTTTTATATATGCAAAATGTTAAGAATTTCATCGAGTTTCATAATATCCAACTTTTAATCATGTTAAAAATGTTTAAATGTGTTATTCATTCATTTGCATAAACGACTTGCTAAAATGGTTTATTTCGTAACTAATTAACCGTAGCTCCGAATTAAATAAACTATATACGTACATGGTCTAGATAAATTCATAGATTAACATGGTGGAATTACTTTGCATGTTTAACAACTCAAAAGTTGTGTATAGGACAGAACAGTGCCAAATTCATAAATTGCATATGAGGATTTTTTGGAATTGTTGTTTGTTGTTTTTGGCCTCATTTAAGTTGCCTAGATAGGTAGTTTGCTCATGCTTCACATCTTGCCATGTTTAACAACATTTAATACTGATGGGTGCATAAACGAGAAAGAACTAAATAACTGTTTTTGAACTTCCGTCAATATGCAACTCGTTGCATATTGAGCTTCACTTAATTTGTAGTATTGTTTGTTGCACTTTGCCACGCCATGAATCATTAAAATGGACATGCATCATACTCGATTGTGCATCATGCCATGTTTATGTGATTTTTTACCATGTTGTTTGCTTCTTTCCGGTTGCTTCTTTCTCGATAGTTCCGATTATGTAGCGATTGTGAGGATCCGTTCGACTACGCCCGCTCGTCTACTTCATGGATTCCGTCTTCTTCCTAGCAGGATTTCAGGCAAGATGACCGTTACCATGGGTACCACTACTATCTTTGCTTTGCTAGTTATCTCGATGCTATTGCTATGTCGCGCTACCTACCACTTGTTTATCAAGCCTCCCAAATTGCCATGACAGCCTCTAACCTTTTTCACCATCCCAGCAAACCGTTGTTTCGCTATGTTACCGCTTTGCTCAGACCCCTCTTATAGCATTGCTAGTTGCAGGTGATGTGCAGGTTGTTCCTTGTTGGGACATGGATATTATGGGATATCATAATATCTCTTATTTAATTAATGCATCTACATACTTGGTAAATGGTGGAAGGCTCGGCCTATTGCCTGTTCTTTGGTTCCACTCTTCACTACTTGGGAAAACCTTATAAACAGAATATTAGCAGTAGCGCTTGTTAAAAAAGGGCGCTAGTGCTAAATAGCAGTACCGCGTGCTGGTTAAACGCACTATAGACACGCACGTAGCAGTATTGCGGCCATGTTTAAATGAGCTACTCCTAAAACTCTCACTACTAAGCCGATAGGCTACATATAGTAGTAGCTTGTTGTAGTAGCGTGTTTCGCTCAGAGAGCGCTACTGCTAATTAAAGGAAAATAAAATGTAAAACATATAGAAAAGTAAATGAAAATGAAAGAAATAGAAAAAGGGGAAGGAAAAAAAGAAAATGTGAAGGAAAACAAATGAAAAAGGAAAAGAAATAAAAATGTTGTAGCAACAGCGTTCTTTCCGGAAACGCGCTATAGCTAACTTAGCAGTAGCGCGTTGTGTGAGCCAGCGCTATAGCTAATGTAGCAGTAGCACTTTTCCTGGAAAGTGTTACTTCTACGTTTGAATTAATCGCACGCTCCTTCTTCCCCATGGCCACTTCCCCCAAATCGAACTCATCCATCCGCTCATGCCGCCGTCGTCGCCCTGCGTCGCCGTCGGCCGCTGCGCGCTCTCCCGTCGCCCTCCGCACGCCCTCGATGCTGCCCCTGACCCCGACCTCGATGCCGCCCCCGACTCCGACCTCAACATCGCCCTGACCCCGACGTCGACGCCACCCTCCACCCTCCACCGCGCGCCCGAGCCCCGACCCCGACCTCGACGCCGCCTGCCCCTCCCTCGCCGCCGGCACCCGAGGTGAGCATGCCTCCTCCTCCCCTCCCCTACCTCTGCCTAGCTAAAGTTCCTATGGTTCATCAAAGTTTATATTGCATTAAATTAGTTAGGTTTCAGCAAATTAGATGCTAATTAGGGCAGTAGTTCCTGGGTATGTTCATCTAATTAGTCATTAAGAACTAGGACAGTAGTGTTTAATAGAATTAGTAAGAAAATTAATATAACTAGTTGAACTAGTTTATTTTTTGTAAGAACTAGTTGAATTAATAGAACTAGTGTATTTTAGTAAGAAAATTAATATAACTAGTGAACTAGTTTATTTTTAGTAAGAACTAGTTGAATTAATAGAACTAGTTGAACATGTCACATTTGTTGTTATTTTTTTAGTTAAAGCAATTATTCCTACATCGACGTCAATGATGCCTATCCCGCATCCTCGTCGTCGATTCGGTGGAGTACAGCTGCTTGATCAGATGGGCCATGTCCAGGACTGGGCTCCGCGGGTTGGTACTAGGAGGCACTACCTACCGGGGGCGCAACTTGGTGAGGAGCCAGCCTGTCGTTGACCCAGACCTTCTTTGGTGGCGGTCGCGTGGGCCAGTGATGGTGCAGAGGCTTGAAGACCCCACAAAGGTGGTACGTCACCGTGTCAGCGAGGAGGACGCGCACGTCCATCGCTACATGGTTGTGTTGGAGCGCAGGTTCTCCAATACCTAGCAGGTTCTCCAGGGATCTCACTAGAGCTATGATCTTGTGATGGTTCCTTCTCTTTGGGTGTCCACCGCCTGCGCAGATACCCGTCGTGCGCTAGGGTTTCAGTTGTATTAGTGATGTTATATGTATGATACTATTCGGGGTGTATTAGTGATAATATTCGACGATGTGCGGACGCAAGAGATTATTTACTTTTGCTTATTGAATGCATGCTAATTTGAATACTTATTTAGTTTACGATTTGGTTTTTCTTATTGAATGCTCAAATTGGAGAAGTACTCCTATTTTGAATGCTCAAATTGGACCCCACTATGAAAGGCGTATGCATTTGATTAGTTGATAGATTATAGGCTTTTAGTTTTTGCAGAAATCTAGGAGCCCCTCCATCATCCCTGTCGTCGTCCCCGTCACCGACCCCCTGATCTCGAGGTGAGACCAGCCAAATCTCCATGTCAATATGAGTCCTATAAGATATTTTGAAATGCTTGTTCTCATATTTTCAACCATTGAAATGCAATGACCATCAAGTTTGAATGCTCATATGATTTAGATAAAAACATGTATATCTTGTGTTGCTCAAATAGGATATGTGCTTGCCCCAAGTGGGCGGTCATGTTTGCAGGTTACACCTCCGAGTGGCCTATGTATTGCTGGGGTGTTGATTAATTTCCATTCCAGCAAATTTCAGGCGCTCGATATGTGCTTTTTTAGCAAAGGTCATGCCGAATTTTTCCGTAAATTCTAGCATGACTTGTGCTAGAACATGTAGGAAATATCGAGTGGCCTGGATTTTCTAGAACAATAGTTAAATGACATTTCAGGTTGACTTTAAGAAAAAGACTCGGCAGACCGATAGTCATTCCGTGATGAATAATAATGATCTAATTTAGTTTTTATAGTACAGATGTTGAATTGTACAAGTTTAATCTTTGAATTATGAACATAGGAAATGTCGTCATCGGGCGACGAAAGTCTCCCGGGGGAGTGCAGCTGGTGCAACGACGACCGAGGTATGTGCGATAGGCCTCACCTGGACGAAGATTGGTGCTTCATCATTAAGCTCCAGGAGACCTTCGATGTTGAAACGGTACACAACAATGACAAGTGTCTTTTTCGTAATTAAGCATGACTTCAACTATTTCAACATGTAATTTTCATCTATTACAATTTGAGTAGCTTATCCCATGCCATGCAATACACTATGTCTTGTAGAGGATGGGTTTTGAAGACCATGAAAGTTTCAAAACAAAGAAAATTCACCTAAGAACCCATCATGATATGAATTTTGAAGTAAATCTGTACAATTCTTAGAGCGTAACACATTTTGGTTGCACAAATTGGGAAGCACTTTGCAAGATGTATGGTTTTTATGAGGGTATGCTTGTCACCATGGATCTTGGTGATCCTAACATCGACCAAGACAATATGGACATTTGGGTCCTTGTTGACACGCTTCCAATTCTACCGCTATGTGAGTTTCTCAAACATAGTTATTAACTAATTTATATTGTTTATTTCAAAATAGTTGAAAACTTATTTCCATTGACAGCTTATTTTCATTATTCAAACAATGTGCAGAAGATGGTAGACAGAACCCACTACACCGATGGCTCAGAATTAACCTATCAGGAGAAAAATCATCTGATCGCATTTTGTAATGATCTTGAGAATTACAATATCTATTATAAAAGTCCTCCACATTATGGTTAATACGTGCCACTAGTGCACATGTTGAACCACGGTAACATCCATGGAGATGCCATGGTAAGATTTTTTACTATTATGACATCCCTGCATCTTTTTGCATAAATTCCTCTAAAACTGAACTATATTGCTAACTACAAAATTATTATTATGTTTTTCAACAGAAAATACCGAAGGATTTGTGCCTCATCTGATGTATCAGAATGGTTGCCTTGATGTTTTGAACATACAACCAGGTCATCCTACGAATCTCACCTGTCCATATCGGATTTCTAAAACCAGTGAAGACATGAAAATCGAAGAATGGAAAAAATGTATGGGCAGTTGTAAGGAGGTACTTGGAAGCAAGATTGTGTGAAAGGCAAGAATTGGAGACATGATAATCTCCATTCTCCATAATGGAGACTCAGGGCCTATCTTGTTTTGTGATATTTTACCTAAGAGAAGGTAGTAGGTCCTATGAGAGAGAAGTAGGTCCTAAATACAATGTGTTATTATGTGGTACAATGTGTTAGAGTTGATGATGATGAGGAGTTGTGATTATGACTAGTGACCAACTTGCTATATGATGTCTCATTCATGAAAATGATGTTCATGATTAGCTGTTATATGACAATGATGTATTATGATGATAAGTTGTTAATGATATGATGATGATATTTATTATATCATCGGGTGAAAGAGCCGTGGACTAGTTTCAAGTGGATGTTATTATATCATTGGATGAAAGAACCACGGACTAGTTTCAAGTGGATGGACATCCACTTGAAACTAGTCCACGGTTCTTTCACCCAGTGATGTAATAACTCATTATGATGTAAAAACAAACTCGAAATTGCTGATGTATGAAAACTTGTGTAAAGGTGTATGAATACAACATGAAATAAAAAGAAATATAATACGAAATAGTAGTAGTAGCGCGGGCTGCGAGAGGCACTACTAGTAGTTACCAGTAGCGTCTTTTCAGAGAAGCGCTACTACTAAGTGGATATAGCAGTAGCGCGGTTCAGCCCACACTACTTCTAAGCTTTAGCTGCAGCGCCATACTAGTAGCGCCGCCACCCGCGCTACTAGTATGCCTAAAACCCGTGCTACTGCTAGGCTTTTCCCTAGTAGTAGTTGCCGCCCTAATTTTCGTCATACTGGTGTTATGTTCCTTGAATTTTGCGTTCTAACGCGATCGGGGTTTATGGCCCCCCCCCTTGACCGTTCGCTTTGAATAAAAATCTTCTTGCAAGGCCCAACATTGGTTTTACCATTTGCCTAATAACAACTAAATCTTGCATAGGGACTGGCTAGCACCCGAGGAATCTTAATTAACAACCCATGCCAGTGCTCCTCATGAGTGTTGGTCCAAACCGGGGGATGTCCGTCGCCCCCTGGGCAACCAGGGTCTGAGCCAACCCGACATCTTGCCCATCCGGTGTGCCCTGAGATCAAGATACATGCGGCTCCTATCAGGATTTTTTCACCACATCGGGCGGCCATGCTAATTTTGTTTTAGCATTGTCGAAATGTCTTGTGCACCAGGGTTCCGAGTTTGATCGGGTTGTCCCGAGATGGAAGATTGTCTCCGCGGATCGTGAGAGCTTGTCATGGGCTAAGTTGGGACACCCCTGCAGGGTTTAAACCTGTGAGAGTCGTGCCCGCTGTTATGTGTCAAATGGGAATTTTTAATAACTGGTTGTAGAGAACTTGACACCAAATCTGAATTAAAATACACCAACCGTGTGTGTAACTGTGACCGTCTCTTTTGGAGTGAGTTCGGGAAGAGAACATGGTGTGGTTATGTTTGAACGTAAGTAGTTCAGGATCACTTCTTGATCATTACAAGTTTGTGACTGTTGCGTTGCGTAGCTTCTCTTCTTAATCTTGTACTTGTAAGTTAGCCACCAAACAATGCTTAGCGCTGTTGCAACCTCACCACTTTTCCATTCCATACCCATTAAGCTTTGCTAGTCTTGATACCCATGGTATTTGGATTGCTGAGTGCTCGTGGCTAACAGATTACTACAACAACAGTTGCATGTACATGTAATGCGACGATCTGACGTGAGAGCGATGCTTGTTCACTTTTGGAGTTCTTCTTATTCTTCGATCAAGGGATAGGTTCCGGGTCGGGAGCCCGGGATTAGCAGGGTGGATGTCGTTCTTCTTTTTTGTTTGATTTCATCCATAGTCGGGTCCTGCTCTTCTGTATGATGACTGCTATGTATTGATGATATGTTTTATTCATGTTGTAGCTTGTGATGAGTGTAAGCCTTTATCTTGTATTCTCATCTACTCAATACGTGGTATGTTCTAATGATATCCACCATGCTATGCGCTCGAAATGCAGTTGTGCCCCAATCATGAGTTCATCATGTGATTGGGATATAATCGCATCTTGGGTGCTACAAGTTGGTATCAGAGCCTTACCAACCTTAGGAGCCCCCTGGATTGATCGAACCACCGCCATTGTGGAGTCTAGAAGAAAAACTATTTTGAGTCTAGTTATATCAGAGAGTAGGAATTCTTTTTTATCCTCACCCCCTTCGTCGCTCTGGTGAGGAATCGTGATGTAGGTGTTTTGTTTCCATAACTCTTCTTTTCCACTCAAATTTTTTTAGGATCACGCGGGTATTGTGGAAACGTTCCGATATCATTGTGATGGGGATTTTGTCTTGGTGCCTCCTGACATTTAGGGGTTGTTGCAGTGTCCCAGGGAGTTGAGCTCCAAGGTGTTTTGGTCACAGTGCTTATTGTTTCAGCTCCAGAATACCAGAAGTCGCTGACATCGAAAATGCTTCTATACTCTTTGTGGTGAGAGTAGTTTGACGACACCCAGTACTGGGAAGAGCGATCAGATGTATTGCCACAACTAGGATATCAGATGTTTTCAAAGGTCTGAGGTACACGATTTCTGTCGTTTTCTTGGTTATGTGTTGACGGATGGATACAGTTGGAGTGTAGGATTTGTTAGTTGTGTGAGATATTTGTGCCTCCCTATATCCCCAACACCATATTGCATAACCAGAAAATTTCGGGAGTTCATAGGAGATAATTCAAGTAGTTACCCATGATTTCTTTTTGACAGATGTATGAGTTGAGATTAGGGTCCAACGTCTAGCGGTTCGTTTTTCACGGCCGATTTAAAGTGGTCGCGATACGTCTTAAAGAATCCTTGTCTACGCTGATTCGAGGACATCTCATTGGTCTTTCATGACGTCCCATGTACATCATGCCCGTGGGGCATCATCACGAACACTTTGGGCGAAATCTCTGTCATATGTTTGTTTCTGGCTTATTCTTGCTAGCCAAATCATTTGTTTTGTTTTGAGTAGTGGTATTCGAGTTGCTTCAAAGTCAAGTGTTGATTCCATACCTTTCCTAGCGGTGTTCTCATATTTCTATGGGAGTACTAATCCTTATTGATCATCGAGATTGTCATGTCAGTTCTTCTCAACCGGCGTGCTTCCCTTCAAGTTAATCCGATCCCTTCAACATTTGCAAGATCAATACTCAGTTCTTCTAAATGGTGTTCATTCCATTCGTCTCAAGTTGTCTTTGTTTTTTCCCACCCTCCCACCCTTTTCTTCAAGGAGTCAAAAATCTCAAATCAAGTATCCATTTTATTGATGTGAAGTCTCTTCATTCTTTTCCTTCAATGTTCCTAACCGGTGATTCTCATGAAGATGCTAAGGAAGCTTCAAGTTCATCATTCTTTCATTCTTCGTTCTCTTTTCTTCTCCGGTGGATTCAATTCAAGCCTTCGGTGTTGATCATACCCCTTTCCCTGATTCAAATGTTTTCACATGCCGATGCACCTCCTATTCGTTCACTTCTCGCTATTTATTTGTTCTGGAGTGCGAACATATCTCAGAAGATTCGTGATTCCATTCTTAATCCATTCAAGCTATTTCAAGATTGTTATCTCATTCAAGCGACTTAATTCAACCGGTGCAATATCTCTTTCAAAAATCACTTCAATGGTGTATCTTTGAGTGGGCCCTAACCCACATGTCTTTTCCCAGGATCTTACCTAACTCTTCTAATTTTTTCGGAGATAATCTCAAATTATTTTCAAAGTTTGACGTAAGAATGAATTTTCATCAGTCAATTGCCTTCTCCGAGATCGCTTTCAAATTATTTTCATCCTTGGCTCAACCTTCTCTATTTTCATTCTTCTGGGGTGTCTCAATAATTTCGGTGGTGTTCCTCATTGCCTTTCTCATCATTCGAAGAACGAAGAAGAGTTGTTCTTAAATCTTGGTCCGTTCTCTTGAAGATTCAGGGTTCTAACTTGATGCCATCCTCTCATGATTGTTTTCGACTGTGAGAATTCTTTTCACCATTCGACGCATTTCAGGAGTTGCTTTCCTTTCTCGATCATCCGAAGGCAATCATTTTAGAAGATTTATGTGTTCTCAACATTCAGCTCTCATTCCCCAATTCTACCGGTGCATCATTCAAATATCCTCCAATCAGTTCATGATCTCTTCGTTCTCTCATATATGAATTCCCTCAAGTATATTCGTTTGTTTCCTAAATTCTTCCTGGTGATTTGTTCACTTTTCTTCAATTGTTTCAATTCTTACGATGGTTCTTTCAAGATCCCTCTTCCGTTGTTATCATATCTATCTATTCGTTCTTTCAAATCCTACCGGTGGTTCACCGAAGACCTTATTCAAGCTTGTGCTATACCTTTCTTAACCCTTTCAACGAGAATAAGTAGTATGTTAAATCCATTGCTTGTCATCAATATAAATTGATGAAGGATACGCATAATATAATTCTTATTCTTGCTTCACCTAAGTGTTTAATCCCTTCCTTCGGAGTTTGTTCATGATGAAGTAATTCCCGGTTTCGAGCTCTTGATCTTTCTTTTCCGGAGTTCAAATCTTTCTCATTATGTTGTCACGAAGCTCCATATAAATCACTCAAAGTCTCCAACTCTTGTTTCTTTTCAACCTTCAATTCTTTTATATAATCCTTCCATTACCAGAGTTCTTCACGGAGACTCTACATGGTGGTTCATCAAGGATTTAATTCATTCTTGGAGTGTTCTTCAAGAATCTTGTTGGAGCTCAACTATTCTTCTTCATGTATTTCGAAGTGCAATTCTTTCTCTCTTATCTTTTGAGGTGTTGTTATGTCATTCTTGATAATTTCCCTTCGTGTATCATGATTCACAAGTTGTCAGGGATGAGATAATTTGAATCCATCATTTTCAATTCGTTCGTGAGATCTTTTCAACCGAACAATTTCTTTGTTGGTGTTACCTTGGTATAGATTTCACTTAAAGCCTTCCCTAAGGAATGTTGCTAATTGTGGTGTCTATCGATAATCCAAGTTTCCTCCTATTCTCGTGGTGAAATAAGTTTTTCATCTCTCTGGTGCTCTCAATCAAATCAATGGTTTCCATTAATGGCCATTTGTCACCTCATAATGTTGAGATGTTTTTCGTAAGCCCGCAACAAGCTTGTTCTTTTCCTTGTTGATTTTCCAACAAATCCATTCAATCCTTGTTTGTAAGGATGCTTTTCAAATTTAATTATGGTAGAAGTTGTCATTTTATTCTCTGTTCTTTTCTTTCCAACAATCCAACTTCTATTTTTGTTCGTCCCAGAGGCATTGTGATGTTGCTCTCTCTGACCAATCATCTTCTTTGCCAAGATCATGTTCTTTTCTTTTCCTTGCTTATCCATTTAACCGGAGTGTTGTGTCGTCTATTCAAGTTCTTTTCATCTTATCTAGTATTGCCTCTCTTTCCCAGCGGAGTGCTTCCTGAATTCTTCCTTTCTCGTCTCGTCCCAAACAGAGTGGTTTCGAATTCTTGCATCTTCCTTGTGCCATTCTTCATATCTTTGCAACCTTCCATGGTTTTTTTAGTTTCTCTCAGTTGTCAAGAAGCAACTTAGTTATACATCTTCCTCTTCTCATATCTAGATCTTGGGGCGAGATCTCTTGTAAGTGGAGGAGAGTTGAAATGACCCGAGACCGACGCTCTAGATACCTTCCAGTTATTTCGTTGTTGCCATGTGTTTTATTTGCTTGTTGCATTTCATCATGTCATCATGTGCATTGCATTCTCATGTTTTCATAAAACTTGCATCCACTCATAGTTGACGCTTCTTCCTTGTCCCTGTTGACCTCCTCTCAGATCAACCGGACCGCTCTCTTCTCTCTCTTCTGTGAGACCATCAAACCCCCTTGTCTCTAAAGGAAATATGCCCTAGAGGAAATAATAAAGTTATTATTTATTTCCTTATATCCTGATAAATGTTTATTATTCATGCTAGAATTGTATTAACTGGAAACATGATACATGTGTGAATACATAGACAAACAAAGTGTAACTAGTATGCCTCTACTAGACTAGCTTGTTAATCAAAGATGGTTATGCTTCCTAGCCATAGACATGAGTTGTCATTTGATTAACGGGATCACATCATTAGGAGAATGATGTGATTGACTTGACCCATTCCGTTAGTTTAGCACTTGATCATTTAGTTTGTTGCTATTGCTTTCTTCATGACTTATACATGTTCCTATGAATATGAGATTATGCAACTCCCGTTTAACGGAGGAACACTTTGTGTGCTACCAAACGTCACAACGGAACTGGGTGATTATAAAGGTGCTCTACAGGTGTCACCAAAGGTACTTGTTGGGTTGGCGTATTTCGAGATTAGGATTTGTCACTCCGATTGTCGGAGAGGTATCTCTGGGCCCACTCGGTAATACACATCACTTAAGCCTTGCAAGCATTGCAACTAATGAGTTAGTTGCGGGATAATGTATTACGGAACGAGTAAAGAGACTTGTCGGTAACGAGATTGAACTAGGTATTGAGATACCGATGATCGAATATCGGGCAAGTAACATATCGATGACAAAGGGAACAATGTATGTTATTATGCGGTTTGACCGATAAAGATCTTCATAGAATTTGTAGTAGCCAATATGAGCATCCAGGTTCCGCTATTGGTTATTGACCAGAGACATGTCTCGGTCATGTCTACATAGTTCTCGAACCCGTAGGGTCCGCACGCTTAAAGTTAGATGACGGTTATATTATGAGTTATGTGTTTTGATGTACTGAAGGTAGTTCGGAGTCCCGGATGTGATCACAGACATGACGAGGAGTCTCAAAATGGTCGAGACATGAAGATTGATATATTAGACGACCTCATTCGGACATCGAAATGGTTCCGGGGGTTATCGGATATATACCGGAGTACCGGGGGGTTACCGGACCCACCCCGGGAGGTTAATGGGCCTCATGGGCCCAATTGGTGGAAGAGGAGAAGAGGCCAAGGGGCAGCCTCACGCCCCTCCTCTCCCAAGTCCGAATTGGACTAGGAAGGGGGGCGACACCCCTCCTTTCCTTTCTCCCTCTTTCTCCTTCCCTCTCCTCTCCTACTCCAACATGGAAAGGGGGGAGTCCTACTCCGGTGGTAGTAGGACTCCTCATGGGGCGCGCCAAGGGTGGCTGCCCCCTCCCCCTCCTCTACTCCTTTATATACGGGGAGGGAGGCACCCCCTAGAGACAACAATTGATCTCTTGGATCTTTTAGCCGTGTGCGGTGCCCCCCTCCACCATAATCCACCTCGGTCATATCATAGCGGTGCTTAGGCGAAGCCCTGCGTCGGTGGAACATCATCATCGTCACCACGCCGTCATGCTGCCGGAACTCTCCCTCAAAGCTTGACTGGATCGGAGTTTGAGGGACGTCATCGAGTTGAACATGTGCAGAACTCGGAGGTGCCATGCGTTCGGTGCTTGATCGGTCGGATCGTGAAGATGTACGACTACATCAACCGCGTTGTGCTAACGCTTCTTCTTTTGGTGTACGAGGGTATGTAGAGAACCGCTGCAATGCATCACCATGATCTTGCGTGTGCGTAGGATTTTTTTGAAATTACTACGTTCCCCAACAGTGGCATCCGAGCCAGGTTTTATGCGTTGATGTTATATGCACGAGTAGAACACAAGTGAGTTGTGGGCGATACAAGTCATACTGCTTACCAGCATGTCATACTTTGGTTCGGCGGTATTGTTGGATGAAGCGGCTCGGACCGACATTACGCGTACGCTTACGCGAGACTGGTTCTAACAACGTGCTTTGCATACAGGTGGCTGGCGGGTGTCAGTTTCTCCAACTTTAGTTGAACCGAGTGTGGCTACGCCCGGTCCTTGAGAAGGTTAAAACAGCACCAACTTGACGAACTATCGTTGTGGTTTTGATGCGTAGGTAAGAACGGCTCTTGCTCAGCCCGTAGCAGCCACGTAAAACTTGCAACAACAAAGTAGAGGACGTCTAACTTGTTTTTGCAGGGCATGTTGTGATGTGATATGGTCAAGGCATGATGCTATATTTTATTGTATGAGATGATCATGTTTTGTAACCGAGTTATCGGCAACTGGCAGGAGCCATATGGTTGTCGATTTATTATATGCAATGCAATCACCCTGTAATGCTTTACTTTATCACTAAGCGGTAGCGATAGTCATGGAAGCATAAGTTGGCGAGACGACAACGATGCTACGATGGAGATCAAAGTGTCGCGCCGGTGATAATGGTGATCATGATGGTGCTTCAGAGATGAAGATCACAAGCACAAGATGATGATGGCCATATCATATCACTTATATTGATTGCATGTGATGTTTATCTTTTATACATCTTATCTTGCTTTGATTGATGGTACCATTATAAGATGATCTCTCACTAAATTATCAAGGCATAAGTGTTCTCCCTAAGTATGCATCGTTGCGAAAGTTCTTCGTACTGAGACACCACGTGATGATCGGGTGTGATAGGCTCTACGTTCAAATACAACGGGTGCAAAACAGTTGCACATGTGGAATACTCAGGTTAAACTTGACGAGCCTAGCATATGCAGATATGGCCTCAGAACACTGAGACCAAAAGGTCGAGCGTGAGTTATATAGTAGATATGATCAACATATTGATGTTCACCATTGAAACTACTCCATCTCACGTGATGATCGGACATGGTTTAGTTGATTTGGATCACGTGATCACTTAGAGGATTAGAGGGATGTCTATCTAAGTGGGAGTTCTTAAGTAACATGATTAAATGAACTTAAATTTATCATGAACTTAGTACCTGATAGTTTTTTGCTTGTCTATGTTGATTGTAGATAGATGGCTCGTGCTGTTGTTCCGTTGAATTTTAATGCGTTCCTTGAGAAAGCAAAGTTGAAAGATGATGGTAGCAATTACACGGACTGGGTCCGTAACTTGAGGATTATCCTCATTGCTGCATAGAAGAATTACATCCTGGAAGCACCGCTAGGTGCTAGGCTTGCTGCAGATGCTGCTAATAACGTTAAGAACGTTTGGCAGAGTAAAGCTGATGACTACTCGATAGTTTAGTGTGACATGCTTTAGGGCTTAGAACCGGGACTTCAACGACGTTTTTAACGTCATGGAGCATATGCGATGTTCCAGGAGTTGAAGTTAATATTTCAAGCAAATGCTCGGATTGAGAGATATGAAGTCTCCAATAAGTTCTATAGCTGCAAGATGGAGGAGAATAGTTCTGTCAATGAACATATACTCAAAATGTCTGGGTATCATAATCACTTGACTCAACTGGGAGTTAATCTTCCTGTTGATAGTGTCATTGACAGAGTTCTTCAATCACTGCCACCAAGCTACAAAAGCTTTGTGATGAACTATAATATGCAAGTGATGGATAAGACAATTCCTGAGCTCTTCGCAATGCTAAAGGCTGCGGAGGTAGAAATCAAAAGGAGCATCAAGTGTTGATGGTCAAAAAGACCACTAGTTTCAAGAAAAAGGGTAAAGGGAAGAAGAAAGGGAACTTCAAGAAGAACGGCAAACAAGTTGCTGCTCAAGAGAAGAAACCCAAGTCTGGACCTAAGCCTGAAACTGAGTGCTTCTACTGCAAACAGACTAGTCACTGGAAGCGGAACTGCCCCAAGTATTTGGCGGATAAGAAGGATGGCAAGGTGAACAAAGGTATATGTGATATACATGTTATTGATGTGTACCTTACTAATGCTCGCAGTAGCACCTGGGTATTTGATACTGGTTTTGTTGCTATTATTTGCAACTCGAAATAGGGACTACAGATTCAGCGAAGATTGGCTAAGGATGAGGTGACAATGCGCGTGGGAATGGTTCCAAAGTCGATGTGATCGCATTTGGCACGCTACCTCTACATCTACCTTCGGGATTAGTTTTAGACATGAATAATTGTTATTTGGTGCCAGTGTTAAGCATGAACATTATATCTGGATCTTGTTTGATGCTAGACGGTTATTCATTTAAATCAGAGAATAATGGTTGTTCTATTTATATGAGTAATATCTTGTATGGTCATGCACCCTTGAAGAGTGGTCTATTCTTATTGAATCTCGATAGTTGTGGTACACATATTCATAATATTGAAGCCAAAAGATGCAGAGTTGATAATGATAGTGCAACTTATTTGTGGCACTGCCGTTTAGGTCATATTGGTGTAAAGCACATGAAGAAACTCCATACCGATGGACTTTTGTGACCACTTGATCATGAATCACTTGGTACTTGCGAACCGTGCCTCATGGGCAAGATGACTAAAACACCGTTCTCCGGAACTATGTAGCGAGCAACAGATCTGTTGGAAATCATACATACATATGTATGTGGTCTGATGAATGTTGAGGCTCACGGTGGGGATCGTTATTTTCTCACCTTCATAGATGATTTAAGCAGATATGGGTATATCTACTTAATGAAACATAAGTCTGAAACATTTGAAAAGTTCAAAGAATTTCAGAGTGAAGTTGAAAATCATCGTAACAAGAAAATAAAGTTTCTACGAACTGATCGTGGAGGAGAATATTTGAGTTACGAGTTTGGTCTTCATTTGAAACAATGTGGAATAGTTTCGCAACTCACGCCACCCGGAACACCACAGCGTAATAATGTCTCTTACTGATTTACCGCTATCATTTTGGGGTTATGCTTTAGAGATGGCTGCATTCACGTTAAATAGGGCACCATCAAAATCCATTGAGACGACGCCTTATGAACCGTGGTTTGGCAAGAAACCAAAGTTGTCGTTTCATAAAGTTTGGGGTTGCGATGCTTATGAGAAAAAAATTCAACCTGATAAGCTCGAACCCAAATCAGAGAAATGTGTCTTCATAGGATACCCAAAGGAAATTGTTGGGTACACCTTCTATCACAGATCTAAAGGCAAAACGTTTGTTGCTAAATTTGGATCCTTTCTAGAGAAGGAGTTTCTCTCGAAAGAAGTGAGTGGGAGGAAAGTAGAACTTGATGAGGTAACTGTACCTGCTCCCTTATTGGAAAGTAGTTCATCACAGAAACCGGTTCCTGTGACACCTACACCAATTAGTGAGGAAGTTAATGATGATGATCATGAAACTTCAGATCAAGTTATTACTGAGCCTCGTAGGTCAACCAGAGTGAGATCCACACCAGAGTGGTACGGTAATCCTGTTCTGGAGGTTATGTTGCTAGACCATGACGAACCTACGGACTATGAAGAAGCGATGGTGAGCCCAGATTCCGCAAATTGGCTTGAGGCCATGAAATCTAAGATGGGATCCATGTATGAGAACAAAGTGTGGACTTTGGTTGACTTGGCCGTTGATCGGCAAGCCATTGAAAATAAATGGATCTTCAAGAAGAAGACTGACGCTGACGGTAATGTCACTGTCTATAAAGCTCAACTTGTTGCAAAAGATTTTCGACAAGTTCAAGGGATTGACTACGATGAGACTTTCTCACCCGTAGCGATGCTTAAGTCTGTCTGAATCATGTTAGCAATTGCCGCATTTTATGATTATGAAATTTGGCAAATGGATGTCAAAACTGCATTCCTGAATGTATTTCTAGAAGAAGAGTTGTATATGATGTAACCGAAAGGTTTTATCGATCCAAAGGGAGCTAACAAAGTGTGCAAGCTCCAGCGATCCATTTATGGACTGGTGCAAGCCTCTCGAAGTTGGAATAAATGTTTTGACAGTGTGATCAAAGCATATGGTTTTATATAGACTTTTGGAGAAGCCTGTATTTACAAGAAAGTGAGTGGGAGCTCTGTAGCATTTCTTATATTATATGTGGATGACATATTGTTAATTGGAAATGATATAGTATTTCTGGATAGCATAAAAGGATATTTGAATAAGAGTTTGAAAGACCTCGGTGAAGCTGCTTATATATTGGGCATCAAGATCTATAGAGATAGATCGAGACGCTTAATTGGACTTTCACAAAGCACATACCTTGACAAAGTTTTGAAGAAGTTCAAAATGGATCAAGCAAAGAAAGGGTTCTTGCCTGTGTTACAAGGTGTGAAGTTGAGTAAGACTCAATGCCCGACCACTGCGGAAGATAGAGAGAAAATGAAAGATGTTCCCTATGCTTTAGCCATAGGCTCTATCATGTATGCAATGCTGTGTACTAGACCTGATGTGTGCCTTGCTATTAGTTTAGCAGGGAGGTACCAAAGTAATCCAGGAGTGGATCACTAGACAGTGGTCAAGAACATCCTGAAATACCTAAAAAGGACGAAGGATATGTTTCTCGTGTATGGAGGTGAAAAAGAGCTCGTCGTAAATGGTTACGTCGATGCAAGCTTTGACACTGATCCGGACGTTTCTAAATTGCTATCTGGATACGTGTTTTTATTAAACAGTGGAGCTGTCAGTTGGTGCAGTTCTAAACAAAGCGTCGTAGCGGGATCTACATGTGAAGCGGAGTACATAGCTGCTTCGGAAGCAGCAAATGAAGGAGTCTGGATGAAGGACTTCATATCCGATCTAGGTGTCATACCTAGTGCATCGGGTCCAATGAAAATCTTTTGTGACAATACTGGTGCAATTGCTTTAGCAAAGGAATCCAGATTTCACAAAAGAACCAAGCACATCAAGAGACGCTTCGACTCCATCCAGGATCAAGTCCATGTGGGAGACATAGAGATTTGCAAGATACATACGGATCTGAATGTTGCAGACCCGTTGACTAAGCCTCTTCCACGAGCAAAACATGATCAACACCAAGGCTCCATGGGTGTTAGAATCATTACTGTGTAATCTAGATTATTGACTCTAGTGCAAGTGGGAGACTGAAGGAAATATGCCCTAGAGGCAATAATAAAGTTATTATTTATTTCCTTATATCATGATAAATGTTTATTATTCATGCTAGAATTGTATTAACCGGAAACATGATACATGTGTGAATACATAGACAAACAAAGTGTCACTAGTATGCCTCCACTAGACTAGCTCGTTAATCAAAGATGGTTATGTTTCCTATCCATAGACATGAGTTGTCATTTGATTAACGGGATCACATCATTAGGAGAATGATGTGATTGACTTGATCCATTCCGTTAGCTTAGCACTTGATCGTTTAGTTTGTTGCTATTGCTTTCTTCATGACTTATACATGTTCCTATGACTATGAGATTATGCAACTCCCGTTTCCCGGAGGAACACTTTGTGTGCTACCAAACGTCACAACGTAACTGGGTAATTATAAAGGTGCTCTACAGGTGTCACCAAAGGTACTTGTTAGGCTGGCGTATTTCGAGATTAGGATTTGTCACTCCGATTGTCGGAGAGGTATCTCTGGGCCCACTCGGTAATACACATCACTTAAGCCTTGCAAGCATTGCAACGAATGAGTTAGTTGCGGGATGATGTATTACGGAACGAATAAAGAGACTTGCCGGTAACGAGATTGAACTAGGTATTGAGATACCGACGGTCGAATCTCGGGCAAGTAGCATACCGATGACAAAGGGAATAACGTATGTTATTATGCGGTTTGACCGATAAAGATCTTCGTAGAATATGTAGGAGCCAATATGAGCATCCAGGTTCCGCTATTGGTTATTGACCAGAGACATGTCTCGGTCATGTCTACATTGTTCTCGAACCCGTAGGGTCCGCACGCTTAAAGTTAGATGACGATTATATTATGAGTTTATGTGTTTTGATGTACCGAAGGTAGTTCAGAGTCCCGGATGTGATCACGGACATGACGAGGAGTCTCGAAATGGTCGATACATGAAGATTGATATATTAGACAACCTCATTCGGATACCGGAATGGTTCCGGGGGTTATCGGATATATACCGGAGTACCGGGGGGTTACCGGACCCCCCGGAGGTTAATGGGCCTCATGGGCCCAATTGGTGGAAGAGGAGAGGCGGCCAAGGGGCAGCCGCGCGCCCCTCCCCTCCCAAGTCTGAATTGGACTAGGAAGGGGGGCGGCGCCCCCCTTTCCTTTCTCCCTCTTTCTCCTTCCCTCTCCTCTCCTACTCCAACATGGAAAGGGGGGAGTCCTACTCCCGGTGGGAGTAGGACTCCTCATGGGGCGCACCAAGGGTGGCCGGCCCCCTCCCCCTCCTCTACTCCTTTATATACGGGGAGGGAGCCACCCCCTAGAGACAACAATTGATCTCTTGGGTCTTTTAGCTGTGTGCGGTGCCCCCCTCCACCATAATCCACCTCGGTCATATGGTAGCGATGCTTAGGCAAAGCCCTGCGTCGGTGGAACATCATCATCGTCACCACGCCGTCGTGCTGACGGAACTCTCCCTCAAAGCACGGCTGGATCGGAGTTCGAGGGACGTCATCGAGTTGAACGTGTGCAGAACTCGGAGGTGCCATGCGTTTGGTGCTTGGTCGGTCGGATCGTGAAAACATACGACTACATCAACCGCGTTGTGCTAACGCTTCCGCTTTCGGTCTACGAGGGTACGTAGACACACTCTCCCCTATAGTTGCTATGCATCACCATGATCTTGAGTGTGCTTATGATTTTTTTTGAAATTACTACGTTCCCCAACAGTCTCCGTGGCCTTTTGTCAAACCCCTCACGCACTTCTGAAAGCTTCCCCGAACCCGACTCAGGCAGTCGTGACCGATGGGTTCGGATCATCCCCAAACATCCCTAAAACATCTTCGTTTTCTCATTTGAACTCCCTAGCCTATTTATCCAGGACCGTCTAATTAAGATCGGAGGGACTAGATACACCTAACCAAAACCCACTTGCTATATATAGTCCACCCTTAGTCCATTTTTGCCAACCCTAAAAATCCTCCACTTTGTCGCATCCCGTCCATGCGACGGTTCTCCCGCAGCTCTATCGAAGGCATCCTATGCGCGGCTGACGCCCCAGGTACTCGATCCGGATGGGATCGAGGCTGCCGCTGCCGTGCCTCCCGTCCGGCAGCATGCACCACCAGAGCCTCAAGCTACCACTTCGTCGCCGCTCTTCGCCAACTCGAAGGAACACCAGGAGTAGCGCGTTCCCGAAAGCCACGCCCGAGGAAGCTGCCCCCTCGCATGCCGGAGCCCCAAGATAGCACCAAGTCCCGCTCCTGTTGGCCAAGCTCGACCCTGCCTCCGGATAGGTTGGGCTCCCAAGGCCGGATTCGCTCGCTCGTAAGCCGTCGCCGGACCCGCCTCCATCGACCTCCGTTTGGTACGCCGCCGCCGGGATCTGCTCGCCGCCTCGCTGCTTCCCGCGCCTGTCGGCCCTGCCGCAAGTTTCCAGTGTCATCTGCTTCTGCTCAAGCGAGGGATACGAGCGACGACTCTTCTGCACCGAGACGCTCTGACACGAGCCCTGCGATGACCGGCGGCTCGCAGCGCACGCGCCTCGCCCTGTCCCGTGGGCCACGGCATCGCCAGCCGCTGGCCAGATCCGGCCCAGCAAGGTGAGGACACACCCAATCCTCCCTATGCCGCTCTTGGGCCAGCCAGATTCGGCCTGTATCGTTTTGTCCTCTCTCTTGCGAATTTAGACATTATCCAGTGATTTAGAGTTTTGCAGAAAACCCTGCTTTCATGCATTAATAATTCACAAACTGTGCATCGGATTAAAATGTTTTATCTATGCAAAATGCTTAGAATTTCATCTAGTTTCATAATATACAACTTTCAATCATGTTAAAAATGTTTAAATGTGCTGTTTGAATTAATTTGCATAAATGACTTGATAAAATGGTTTTTTTCTATAACTAATTAACCGTAGCTCCAAATTAAATAATATATATATTTAAATGGTGCAGAAAAATGCATAGATTAACATGGTGGTATTACTTTGCATGTTTAACAACTCTAAAATTGTGGATAGGGAAGAACAATACCAAATTCATAAATTGCGTATGAGGAATTTTTTGGAATTGTTGTTTGTTGTTTCCGGCCTCAGTTAACTTGCCTACATAGGTAGTTTGCTCATGCTTCACATCTTGCCATCTTTAATAACATTTAATATTGATGGGTGCATAAAAAAGAGAGAACTAAATAACTGTTGTGAAGCTCCATCAATATGAAACTCATTGCATATTGAGCTCCACTTAATTTCTAGTATTGTTTGTTGCACTTTGCCATGCCATGAATCATTAAAATAGACATGCATCATACTCGATTTTGCATCATGCCATGTTTATGTGATGTTTGTTTACCATGTTGTTTCCTTATTTTCGGTTGCTTCTTTCTCAATAGTTACAGTTACATTGCGATTGTGAGGATCCGTTCGACTACACCCGTTCGTCTACTTCATGGATTCTGTCTTCTTCCTGGCGGGATTTTAGGCAAGATGACTGTTACCCTGGATACCACTACTACCTTTGCTTTTCTAGTTATCCCGATGCTATCGCTATGCTGCACTACCTACCACTTGTTTATCAATCCTCCCAAATTGCCATGATAGCCTCTAACCTTTTTCACCATCCTAGCAAACCGTTGTTTGGCTATGTTACCGCATTGCTCAACCCCTCTTATAGCGTTTCTAGTTGTAGGTGCAGTGCAGGTTGTTCCATGTTGGGACATGGATATTATGGGATATCATAATATCTCTTATTTAATTAATGCATCTATATACTTGGTAAAGGGTGGAAGGCTCGGCCTTTTGCCTGGTGTTTTGTTCCACTCTTGCCGCCTGCTACCTCTTGAGCTTGCGTTGGTTTTTCCCTTGAAGAGCAAAGGGTGGTGCAACAAAGTAGCGTAAGTATTTCCCTCAGTTTCGAGAAGCAAGGTATAAATCCGGTAGGAGACTATGCAACAAGCCACCGAATACCTACACAAACAAACACCAACTTGCAACCAATGACAAAGGGGTTGTCAACCCCTTCACGGCTATTCACAAAATGAGATCTGATAGAAATGGATAAACGGTAAAGTAATATTTTTGGTATTTTTAGTTTATGTAACGGAAAGTAAAAGATTGCAAAGAAAGTAAATTGAAAACTAGAATTATAGGTCAAGAACTAATGTGATGAAAATAAACCCGGGGCCATAGGTTTCACTAGTGGCTTCTCTGAAGATAGAAATTATTACGATGGGCGAACAAATTACTGCCAAGCAATTGATAGAAAAGTGCAAAGTTATGACGATATCTAAGGCAATGATCATGAATATAGGCATCACGTTCGTGTCAAGTAGATCGAAACGATTTTTCATCTACTACTATTACTCCACACATCGACCGACTCTTGTCTGCATCTAGAGTATTAAGTTCATAAGAACAGAGTAACGCATTAAGCAAGATGACATGATGTAGCAGGATTAACTCAATCAATATGATGAAAACCCCACCTTGTTATCCTCGATGGCAACAATACAATACGTGCCTTGCTTCCCCTACTGTCACTGGGAAAGGACACCGCAAGATTGAACCCAAAGCTAAGCACTTGTCCCATTGCAAGAAAAACCAATCTAGTTGGCCAAACCAAATCCATAGTTCGAAGAGACTTGCAAAGATATCAAATCATGCATATAAGAATTCAGAGGAGATTCAAATAATATTCATAGATAAGCTGATCATAAATCCACAATTCATCGGATCTCGGCAAACACACCGTAAAAGAGTATTGCATCGAATAGATCTCCAGGAACATCGAGGAGAACTTTGTATTGAGAATCAAAGAGAGAGAAGAAGCCATCTAGCTACTAGCTATGGACCCGTAGGTATGAACTAAACTACCCACACTTCATTGGAGAGGTAATGGTGTTGATGTAGAAGCCCTCCGTGATCGATTCCCCCTCCGGCAGGAGGCCAGAAAGTGCCCCAAGATGGGATCTCATGGGTACAGAAGGTTGCGGCGGTGGAAAAGTGGTTTCATGGCTCTCTTGGATGTTTTTGGGGTATAAGAGCATATATAGGCGAAGGAATTAGGTCAGGGGAGCTACGAGGGGCCCACAAGGTCGGGGGGCACGCCGTCCACCCTTGTGGCCTCCTAGAGGCTCCTCTGACTTGTACTCCAAGTCTCCTAGGTGTCTTTGGGTCCAATAAAAATCATGGTAAAACTTTTATTCCCTTTGGACTCCATTTGGTATTCCTTTTCTACGAAACTCTAAAACAAGGAAAAAACAGAAACTGGCACCGGGCTCTAGGTTAATAGGTTAGTCCAAAAAATAATATAAAATAGCATATTAATGCATATAAAACATCTAAAACAGATAATATAATAGCATGGAACAATCAAAAATTATAGATACGTTGGAGACGTATCACCGCCCTAGTTTCCATCATACCGGTGTTATGTTCCTTGAATTTTGTGTTCCTAACGCGGTCGGGGTTTATGGGCCCCCCTTGACCTTTCGATTTGAATAAAAATCTTCCAGCAAAGCCCAACATTGGTTTTACCATTTTCCTAATAACAACTAAAACTTCCATAGGGACCAGCTAGCACCCGAGGACTCTTAATCAACAACCCGGGCCAATGCTCCTCATGAGTGTTGGTCCAAACCGGGCGATGTCCGCCGCCCCCTGGGCAACCAAGGTCTCTGCCAACCCGACGTCTTTCCCATCTAGTGTGCCTTGAGAATGAGATATGTGCGGCTCCTGTCAGGATTTGTTGGCACATCGGGCGGTCTTGCTAGTTTTGTTTTTGTCGGCATCCTAGTAACAGGGGTCCCCAGAATTGCCTGCCTGCGGCCCACGGCGCGGCTCCATCGGCGACCCATCTTCACCAGCAACACTCAAGACCCTCATGAGAGGCCAAGCATCGTGAGGCGGGCGACACAAGACCTCCTCCGGGGCGGCCTCAGTAGGCTGGCTCACGAGGGGCGGAGAGATCAAGGCAAGGGGCACCTTGCGAGGTTCCTGTGACGCAAGCCATGACGACCAAGGCCAGGCGGGCACCAGGCGGGCGCCAGCGCGCACAGTGTCCTCGTTTCCTCTTTGGTTCTAAATAGGCAAGTGATGTCTACTACACAGCCTTCTTCTTGTAGACGTTGTTGGGCCTCCAAGCGCAGAGGTTTGTAGGACAGTAGCAAATTTCCCTCAAGTGGATGACCTAAGGTTTATCAATCCGTAGGAGGCGTAGGATGAAGATGGTCTCTCTCAAGCAACCCTGCAACCAAATAACAAAGAGTCTCTTGTGTCCCCAACACACCCAATACAATGGTAAATTGTATAGGTACACTAGTTCGGCGAAGAGATGGTGATACAAGTGGTATATGGATAGTAGATAATGGTTTTTGTAATCTGAAAATATAAAAACAGCAAGGTAACAAGTGGTAAAAGTGAGCGTAAACGGTATTGCAATGCGTTGAAACAAGACCTAGGGTTCATACTTTCCCTAGTGCAAGTTCTCTCAACAATAATAACATAATTGGATCAGATAACTATCCCTCAACATGCAACAAAGAGTCACTCCAAATTCACTAATAGCGGAGAACGAACGAAGAGATTATGGAAGGGTACGAAACCACCTCAAAGTTATTCTTTCCAATCAATCCGTTGGGCTATTCCTATAAGTGTCACAAACATCCCTAGAGTTCATACTAGAATAACACCTTAAGACAGAAATCAACCAAAACCCTAATGTCACCTAGATACTCCAATGTCACCTCAAGTATCTATGGGTATGATTATACGATATGCATCACACAATCTCAGATTCATCTATTCAACCAACACATAGAACCTCAAAGAGTGCCCCAAAGTTTCTACCGGAGAATCACGACGAAAACATGTGCCAACCCCTATGCATAGGTTCATGGGCGGAACCCGCAAGTTGATCACCAAAACATACATCAAGTGAATCACGTGATATCCCATTGTCACCACAGATACGCACGGCAAGACATACATAAAGTGTTCTCAAATCTTTAAAGACTCAATCCGATAAGATAACTTCAAACGGGAAACTCAATCCATTACAAGAGAGTAGAGGGGGGAGAAAACATCATAAGATCCAACTAAAATAGCAAAGATCGTACCACCTCAAGAACACGAGAGAGAGAGAGATCAAACACATAGCTACTGGTACATACCCTCAGCCCCGAGGGAGAACTACTCCCTCCTCGTCATGGAGAGCACCAGGATGATGAAGATAGCCACTGGAGAGGGATTCCCCCTCCGGCAGGGTGCCGGAACGGGTCTAGATTGGTTTTTGGTGGCTACGGGGCTTCTGGCGGCGGAACTCCTGATCTATTGTTCTCCCCGATCGTTTTAGGGTATATGGATATATATAGGCAGAAGAGGTACGTCAGGGGAGCCACGAGGGGCCCACGAGGGTGGAGGGCGTGCCCCCCTGCCTCGTGGCTCCCTCGTTTCTTCCTTGATGTGGACTCCAGGTCTCCCGGGTTGCTTTCCTTCCAAAAATAAGTTTCGTGAAGTTTCAGGTCAATTGGACTCTGTTTGATTTTCCTTTTCTGTGATACTCTAAACAAGGAAAAAATAGAAACTGGCACTGGGCTCTGGGTTAATAGGTTAGTCCCAAAAATAATATAAAAGTGTATAATAAATCCCATAAACATCCAAAATAGATAATATAATAGCATGGAACAATCAAAAATGATAGATACATTGGAGACGTATCAGCATCCCCAAGCTTAATTCATGCTGGACCTCGAGTAGGTAAATGATAAAAACAAAATTTTTGATGTGGAATGCTACTTGGCATAATTTTAATGTAATTCTTCTTAATTATGGCATGAATATTCAGATCCGAAATATTCAAGATAAAAGTTCATATTGACATAAAAATAATAATACTTCAAGCATACAAACTAAGCAATTATGTCTTCTCAAAATAACATGGCCAAAGAAAGTTCATCCCTACAAAATCATATAGTTTAGTCATGCTCCATTTTCGTCACACAAGAATGCTCCCATCATGCACAACCCCGATGACAAGCCAAGCAATTGTTTCATACTTTAGCAATCTCAAACCTATAAACTTTTACGCAATATATGAGCGCGAGCCATGGACATAGCACTATGAGTGGAATAGAATATGATGATGGGGGTTATGTGGAGAAGACAAAAAGGGAGAAAGTCTCGCATCAACGAGGCTAATCAATGGGCTATGGAGATGCCCATCGATTGATGTTAATGCAGGGAGTAGGGATTGCCATGCAACGGATGCACTAGAGCTATAAATGTATGAAAGCTCAAACAAAAGAAACTAAGTGGGTGTGCATCCAACTTGCTTGCTCATGAAGACCTGGGGAACTTGAGGAGGCCCATTGTTGGAATATACAAGCCAAGTTCTATAATGAAAAATTCCCACTAGTATATGAAAGTGACAAAACAAAAGACTCTCTATCATGAAGATTATGGTGCTACTTTGAAGCACAAGTGAGGCAAAGGATAGTAGCATTGTCCCTTCACTCTTTTTCTCTCAATTTTTTTATTTGGGCCTTCTCTTTTTTATGTCCTTTCTTATATATATATTCCTCACTTGGGACAATGCTCTAGAAAATGATGATCATCACACTTCTATTTATTTACAACTCAATGATTACAACTCGATACTAGAACAAAAGATGACTCTATATGAATGCCTCCGGCGGTGTACCGGGATATGCAATGGATCAAGAGTGACATCTATGAGAATTATGAATGGTGGCTCTGCCACAAATACTATGTCAACTACATGATCATGCTAAGCAATATGACAATGATGAATGTGTCATGATAAACGGAATGGTGGAAAGTTGCATGGCAATATATCTCGGAATGGCTATGGAAATGCCATAATAGGTAGGTATGGTGGCTGTTTTGAGGAAGATATAAGGAGTTTTATGTGTTAAAGAGCATATCATATCACGGGGTTTGGATGCACCGGCAAAGTTTGCACCAACTCTCAATGTGAGAAAGGGCAATGCACGATACCGAAGAGGCTAGCAATGATGGAAGGGTGAGAGTGCGTATAATCCATGGACTCAACATTAGTCATAAAGAACTCACATACTTATTGCAAAAATCTACAAGTCATCAAAAACCAAGCACTACGCGCATGCTCCTAGGGGGATAGATTGGTAGGAAAAGACCATCGCTCATCCCCGACCACCACTCATAAGGAAGACAATCAAAGAACACCTCATGTTTCAAATTTGTTACATAACGTTTACCATACGTGCATGCCACGAGACTTGCAAACTTCAACACAAGCACTTCTCAAATTCAAAACTACTCAACTAGCATGATTTTGATATTATTACCTCCATATCTTAAAACAATCATCAAGCATCAAACTTCTCTTAGTATTCAAAACACTCATAGGAATTTTTTTAATAATCTTGAATACCTAGCATATTAGGATTATTTAAGAAAATTACCATGCTGTTCTAAAGACTCTCAAAATAATATAAGTGGTGCATGAGAGTTCATCTATTTCTATAAAATAAAACCACCACCATGCTCTAAAATGATATAAGTGAAGCACTAGAGCAACAACAAACTACTCCGAAAGATATAAGTGAAGATCAATGAGTAGTTGAATAATTATGCAACTACGTGAAGACTCTCTAACATTTAATAATTTCATATCTTGGTATTCTATTCAAACAGCAAGCAAAGCAAAATAACATGACTAATTTCATATGAAGAACGTCGTGCTACTTTGAAGCACAATATATGAGACCCGCTATATCATGGTGCTACTTTGAAGCACAAGTGTGGAAAAAAGGATAGTAGCATTCCCCTTTTTATTTATTTTCTTTTTTTATTTGGCCTTTCCTTTTTTTTGGCCTTTCTTTTTTTTTCTTTTTTTGGCCTTTCCCTTTTTTGGCCTTTCTCTTTTTTTGGGATAAACTCTATTAAATGGTGATCATCACACTTCTATTTATTTACAACTCAAGAATTACAACTCGATTCTAGAACAAAGTATGACTCTATATGAATGCCTCCGGCGGTGTACTGGGATATGCAATGAATCAAGAGTGACAAGTAAAAATTATGAACGGTGGCTTTTCCACAAATACTATGTCAACTACATGATCATGCTAAGCAATATGACAATGATGAATGTGTCATGATAAAATGGATGGTGGAAAGTTGCATGGCAATATATCTCGGAATGGCTATGGAAATGCCATAATAGGTAGGTATGGTGGCTGTTTTGAGGAAGATATAAGGAGGTTTATGTGTGAAAGAGCGTATCATATCACGGGGTTTGGATGCACCGGCAAAGTTTGCACCAACTCTCAATGTGAGAAAGGGCAATGCACAATACCGTAGAGGCTAGTAAAGGTGGAAGGGTGAGAGTGCGTATAATCCATGGACTCAACATTAGTCATAAAGAGCTCACATACTTATTGCAAAAATCTATTAGTCATCAAAACAAAGTACTACGCGCATGCTCCTAGGGGGATAGATTGGTAGGAAAAGACCATCGCTCGTCCCCGACCGCCACTCATAAGGAAGACAATCAATAAACAAATCATGCTCCGGCTTCGTTACATAACGGTTCACCATATGTGCATGCTACGGGAATCACAAACTCTAACACAAGTATTTCTCAAATTCATAACCACTCAACTAGCATGACTCTAATATCACCATCCTCATATCTCAAAACAATTATCAAGCATCAAACTTCTGATAGTATTCAACACAGTCATAAGAAAGTTTTATTATTAATCTTGTATACGTAGCATATTAGGATTTTAAGCAAATTACCATGCTATTTAAGACTCTCAAAATAATATAAGTGAATCATGAGATTTCATATATTTCTTCAAAATAAAACTACCACCATGCTCTAAAAGATATAAGTGAAGCACCAGAGCAACAACAAACTACTCCGAAAGATATAAGTGAAGATCAATGAGTAGTTGAATAATTATGCAACTATGTGAAGACTCTCTAACATTTAAGAATTTAAGATCTTGGTACTTTATTCAAACAACAAGCAAAACAAAAGAAAATAAAATGACGCTCCAAGCAAAACACATATCATGTGGTGAATAAAAATATAGCTCCAAGTAAAGTTACCGATGAACGAAGACAAAAGAGGGGATGCCTTCTGGGGCAACCCCATGCTTAGGCTCTTGGTTGTCCTTGAATATTACCTTGGGGTGCCTTGGGAATCCCCAAGCTTAGGCTCTTGCCACTCCTTATTCCATAGTCCGTCGAATCTTTACCCAAAACTTGAAAAACTTCACAACACAAAACTTAACAGAAAACTCATAAGCTCCGTTAGTATAAGAAAGCAAATCACCATCATAAGGTACTGTAATGAACTCATTATAAATTCATGTTGGTGGAATATATACTGTATTCCAACTTCTCTATGATTCATACCCTCCGATACTACTCATAGATTCATCAAAATAAGCAAACAACACGATGAAAACAGAATCTGTCAAAAACAGAACAGTCTGTAGTAATATGGATCAAACGTACACTTCTGGAACCCAAAAAATTATAAAATAAATTGCTGGACCTGAGGAATTTATCTATTAATCATCTGCAAAAAGAATTAACTAAATAGCTGTAACACCCCGGATACGACTTTCCATATTTGTACTCCAACTCTTGCCTTTACTGGAGATGCGATATGAGTTTCCCTTCATGGTTGGGTTTTTTCTTCGCTTTGCATTTTGTCCATGTCATGCATATCATATCATGTCATCATGTGCATCGCATTTGCATACATGTTCGTCTCAGGCATCCGAGCTCTTTCCCCGTTGTCCGTTTTGCAATCCGACACTCCTACGTCCTCCGGTGTCCTCTTTTGTCTCTTTTTGTGAGCGGGTGTTAAACTTTCTTGGAATGGACCGAGATTTTGCCAAGCGGCCTTGGTACACCACCGCTAGACCGCCTGTCAAGTTTCGTGCCATTTGGAGTCCGTTTGATACTCCAATGGTTAACCGGGAACCGTAAAGGCCTCGTGTGTTCCAGCCCAACACCCCTCCAAAATGGCCCATTAACCCATCCAAACCCCCTCCATCCTCTTGGTTGTTCGATCACGATCGCGTGGACGAAAACCACAATCTATTTGGACTCTCCTAGCTCCTCCTACCTATAAATATGTGTCTCCCTCCGAATTTCTCGCGCAAATGAAACCCTAGATCCATTCCTCTCCGTGCCACCGGACATGTCCGCCCGCCGTCGGACGCGTCCACCGCCGCCGCCACGTCGCTCCGGCCAATGAGAGGCCGACACCTCAGCACCGCCGCCTCTCTCCTCCACTCACCGGCCGCCACCTGTCCTCACCGCTCCCCTCCACCACGCGGCCCGGGAAGCCCATCGCGGACCCGCCCGTGCCCGAGTCGTCCGCCGCCGCAAGCCCGCGGGCCCATATGCTCGGAGCCGCCCGACCTCGTCGCCGCTCCGGCAAGAAGCTCGTCGGAGGAACTGTGCCACCTCGCACCACCCCGCCGCCGCGGCTCCGCGCGCCGGATCCCCGCCGCGTTCGCCCCGCGCCGCCTCGCGCACCTTGCCGCCGCCCGGCCCGCGCGCCTCCTCCTGCCTAGCGCCGCTACGCTCGCCGCCCTTCGCCGTGACGCGCGCCGCTGCACAGCCAGCATCGCCGGAGTAACATCTCCACCTCGCCTTGCCTCACCTCCCTCGCTGCTCCGCTTCGGATCCGGTGGATCCCGGACCCGCGCCGCCCTGCCGAGCTCCTTTGCCGTCGCCCGCCCGTCCTGCGTGCCCGGGAGCCTCACCGGAGCTACGCCAGGGGCCGCCGCCGTCGCCCTGTCCGCGGTCGGGGACGACCGCGAAGCCACGTGGGCCCCGTGCGCCGGCCCATCTCCGTAGGCCTTCCTCGCCTCCTCTCCATTCTGGGCTAGGCCCAAGGTGAGCAGTCTGCTATCCTTCACCCAGTGCGCCCCGTAGCTATCCAGTGCTCACTCTTTTTTTTCCTGAAATCCACTTAGTCCTTTCCTGTGATTATTTTATAGCCCTGTTCAACATGCCATAACTCCTCATCCGTAGATCCGTTGTGCATGCATGATATATCAAAATGTTCATCATGATGTGCTCTTCATTTTGTTCCATGGTGGCATGCTTGTTTGAGTCCATCTTGATGCCCAAATAGTCGATGCAAGAGTGCTATAAAATGTTAGGTGCTGATTCTTAACAGATCATGAGCATTTGTCATTTTTGCCATGATTATTGTGTGTTGCATATGGGCATGAGCTCTACATGTGTTTTGGGCTATGCCATGCCATCTTTATAGGGGTGCATGCCATGTATTTTTGTGATCAATGTGGTGACTAGCATATGCATGCAAAGTAGCTCTCGTGATATTGCTGATTTCAGGGACTTAGATTTTCACTAAGTCATTTCCCTGCTGTTATTTTTATGCCATGTATTCATGTTGCTACACAGAGATCCATGCTTCTTTTGAGTATGTTCAGTAAGGATGATTTGGACATATGGTCATGCTCTATCCATCCATGTCCCTGTTTGCATTTATGGAGTGCCATAGCATGACTCAATATTGCTCTACTTTTGCTATAAAATGTTCCTGGCAGATTTTTTACATGTTAATCAATTTTGCCATTGATGTTGTAGTTGATCCATGCATGCTATGAACTTGTTCTTGCTTTGGTTAGCTTCATGAACATCCCGATGCTATGCTTATCTTGTCATGAAATCCCTTGTGATGAGTGAATCGAGCTCGCAAACATGCCTTCATAATTCTGTTTATGCCATGTCCAGTTTTCTGCTAAGTCTGAATCTGTTAACTGCTATGTTTACATGGGTGCCATCATATCTTCTGATCCTTTTTGGCTTATGGTCACTAAGGGATTTTTGTTATATGCTTTGAGTAGATTCATGCCATGCCTTCTATTGCTATATTATGTTCCTGTAGCATGTTGATATCTTGCTCTAAACATTGCTTCCTGACGTTATTTCCTGACATGTTAGTATTTTCACTAAGTCTGTGAAGCTGATATCTTTTGCACTTTTGCCATGCTTGTTTGAACCCGCTATTGTGTGATGTAGCCATAGCTCAGTGTTCATCTTTTGTCAAGCATCTTGAGTAGATCACTGCCATGTGCTTTGTTGCTATGTTGGAGTGCAGTAGCTTAGTTTCTTGTTGCATTCTAGATGGCATCGTGCTTTTAATCGCAGAATTGTGCCATTCTTGTTTTGCTTGCCATTTGCAAACCATGCATCCGATTCCGGCGATCTTTATATCGATTTCGACCGAAATCAACTCATCTTTCTAGCGGCGCACTTGGTTTTCCAAGTTGATGCCTGGTTCAATCTTTTCCTTCGGAGCACGCATATGCATTGCATATCACATCCCGCATATCATACCATGTTTTGCATCGTGTTCCATGCGCATTGCACCATGGTTGATTGTTGTTTCCTTTGATTGTGTTCTTGCTTTGGGTAGAGCCGGGAGACGATTACGTGATCGAGCAACCCGTTGAGTACGCTTACAAGGATCAAGCTTTCGTCTAATCAGAGAACTTTGCAGGCAAGATGACCATACCCTCGATATCACTTCTATCTTTGCTTGCTAGTTGCTCGCTCTATTGCTATGCCGTGATACCTACCACTTGCTATATCATGCCTCCCATATTGCCATGTCAAGCCTCTAACCCTCCTTTCCTAGCAAACAGTTGTTTGGCTATGTTACCGCTTTGCTCAGCCCCTCTTATAGCGTTGCTAGTTGCAGGTGAAGATGAAGTGTGTTCCTTGTTGGAACATGGATATTGTTGGGATATCACTATTATATAATGTTTACTTTAATGCACCTATATACTTGGTAAAGGGTGGAAGGCTCGGCCTTATGCCTGGTGTTTTGTTCCACTCTTGTCGCCCTAGTTTCCGTCATACCGGTTTTATGTTCCTTGATTTTGCGTTCCTTAAGCGGTTCGGTTATAATGGGAACCCCTTGACAGTTCACTTTGAATAAAACTCCTCGAGCAAGGCCCAACCTTGGTTTTTACATTTGCACTAATAACCTATCACCTTCCCTTGGGTCCTGCAGACTCAAGGGTCATCTTTATTTTAACCCCCCACGGCCCAGTGCTTCTCTAAGTGTTGGTCCGAACCAAGTAGACTGCGGGGCCACCTCGGGGCAACTTGAGGTTTGGTTTTACTTGTAGGATGTCTCATCCGGTGTTGCCCTGAGAACGAGATATGTGCAGCTCCTATCAGGATGTCGGCGCATCGGGCGGTCTTGCTGGTCTTGTTTTACCATTGTCGAAATGTCTTGTAACCGGGATTCCGAGACTGATCGGGTCTTCCTGGGAGAAGGAATATCCTTCGTTGACCGTGAGAGCTTGTGATGGGCTAAGTTGGGACACCCCTGCAGGGTTTTGAACTTTCGAAAGCCGTGCCCGCGGTTATGGGCAGATGGGAATTTGTTAATATCCAGTTGTAGAGAACCTCACTTAACTTAATTAAAATGAATCAACCGCGTGTGTAGCCGTGATGGTCTCTTCTCGACGGAGTCCGGGAAGTGAACACGGTCTCGTGTTATGCTTGAACGTAAGTAGTTTCAGGATCACTTCTTGATCATGATAGCTTATCGACCGTGCTTTGCTTCTCTTCTCGCTCTCATTTGCGGAAGTTAGCCACCATATATGCTAGTGCTTGTTGCAGCTCCACCTCACTACCTTTTCCTACCCATAAGCTTAAATAGTCTTGATCGCGAGGGTGTGAGATTGCTGAGTCCTCGTGACTCACGGATTACTTCCAAAACCAGTTGCAGGTGCCATTGATACTAGTGCAGATGACGCAGCTGAGCTCAAGTGGGAGCTCGGTGAACATCGTGTTCGTTGTGTTGTTTCATTTTCCTTTCGATCAGTAGAGGAGCCCAGTTGGGGCGATCGGGGATCTTTTGCATTAGGGGTTGTCTTTCTTTATTTGGTTCTGTAGTCGGACCTTGATTGTATTCTGGATGATGTAATGCTATATTCATGTATTGTGTGAAGTGGCGATTGTAAGCCAACTCTTTATCCCTTTCTTATTCAGTACATGGGATGTGTAAAGATTACCCCTCTTGCGACATGCCTACTATGCGGTTATGCCTCTAAGTCGTGCTCCGACACGTGGGAGATATAGCCGCATCGTGGGTGTTACAAGTTGGTATCAGAGCCTTCCCCGACGTAGGAGCCCCCTCTTGATCGAATCGCTAACGTTGTTGAGTCTAGAAAAAAAATGAGTCTTATAGGATTATATATATCAGAGAGTAGGATTCTTTTTACTCCTCGGTCCCTTCGTCACTCTGGTGAGGCCTCCTGACATAGAGTTTTGACTCTTCTCTCCTCAAATTTCACGATTTTTTTAGGATCACGCGGGTATCTTGGAATCGTTCCGATGGTTTTGTGACAAGAACATTGTTCTTGGTGCCTCCTGACATTTAGGGGTTGTGGCAATGTCCCGGGGAGTTGAGTTCCGAGGTGTTGTCGTCATAATTTTATCGTTGTAGTTCTGGAATACCTGAGTTCGCCGACATTGAAAATCTCTTTTATGCAGTTGTTGGTGAGATAACCTCGACGCCACCCAGTACTGGGGCGGGAGTTCGGGAGTATTTCCATAACTTGTATAACAGATGCTTCTCGAAGGTTAAGGTAAACTATTTTCGAGGGTTTCTTGGTTATGTATTGAAGGATGGATACAGCTGGATGTAGGATTTGTTAGTTTGGGTGAGATATTATGCTTCCCTTGTATCCCCAACACCTGATTGCATAACCAGAAATTTTCTGGAGTTTATAAGTGGGAATTCAAGTATATCGTAGGATATCTTTCCAACAGACACATGATACGATATGGGATCTATCATATGTTTGTTTCCGGCTTATTCTGCAAGCCAATCCTTGTTTTGTTTTGAGTTGTGGTATTCGAGTTGCTTCAAAGTCAAATGTTGATTTCATACCTTTCCAAAGTAGTGTTCTCACATTTCTATGTGAATACTAATCCTTCTTGATCATCGAGATTGTCTTGTCAATTCTTTTTCAACCGGCGTGTTTCTCTTCAAGTGGATCTGATAATTTCAACATCCGCAAGATCAATTATCAGTTCTTCTCAATGATGTTCATTTCATCCGCCCCAAGTTGTCTTTGTTTTCCCTCCCTCCCACCCTTTTTATTTTTCTTCAAGGATTCAGATTTCTTAATCAAGTATCCCTTTTATTCATGTGAAGTCTCTACATTCTTCTTAGTCAATGTTCTTATCCGGTGATTCTCAGGAAGATGCTAACGGAGCTTCAAGTTATCATTCTTCGTTCTCTTTTCTTCTCCGGTGTATCCAATTCAAGCTTTGTTGATCATATCGTTTTCCTCGTTCCAAATGTTTTCCCATGTCGGTGCACCTCTTAATCATTCACCTCTTGCTATTCATTTGTTCCGGAGTGCTCAAGATATTTCAGAAGGTTCACGTTTCCATTATCAATCCGTTCAAGATATCTCGAGGTTGTTATCTCATTCTAGCCAATTAATTAAACTAGTGCAATCTCCCTTTCAAGTAATGGTTCAACAATTTTTCTTTTGAGTGGGCCCTAACCCACAGGTCTTTTTCCAGGATCTTACCTGACTCTTCTAATTTTACCAGAGTTATTCTCGAATCTTTCAAAGTTTGACATAAGAATGAGTTATCATCAGTCAAATGTCTTTCACCAAGGTCTTCCAAATTCTTCACCATTGGCTCAGCCTTTAAATTCGCCATCTCGGAGTATCTCAACAATTCATGGTGGTGTTTCTCGTCGTCATTCTCACATTTTGAAGACTGAAGAAGAGTTTCTCTTAAATCTTGCTCCGTTCTCGTGAAGATTCGTGGTTCTAGCTTGATGCCATCCTCTCATAATTGTTTTCGACTGTGAGAATTCTTTTCACCCATCCAGAGCATTTCAGGAGTCTTTTCAGTTTGATTCTCCGGAGGACATCATTTCAGAAGATTTATTCATTCTCAGCTTTTAGCTCTCGTTCTCCAAAATCTTACCGGTGCATCATTCCGTATTCTCTAATCAGCTCGTGATCTCTTTGTTTCACTTGTATCTCAATTCCCTCAAGTATCTTCATTCGTTTTCCAATTTTAACCGGTGATTTGTGCCTTTGCTACTCTCATTTTCAATTCTGATGGTGGTTTGTTCAAGAGTTCTCGTCCTTTGTTTTCATATCAATTTGTTCATTGTTTCAATCCTACCGGTGGTTCGTTGGAGAGCTTCCCAAGTTGGCGCTATATAAATCTTAATCCTTTTTCAACGAGAATATGTAGTATGCCAAATCCGTTGCTTGTCATCAATTTAAATTGGTGAAGGATACGCATAACGTAATTCTTATTATTGTTTCCTCCAAGTGATTTAATTTTTTATTCCAGAGGTTCATCAAATTCTTGGTTTCACTTGATTCATCTTTTCTTTTCCCGGAGTTCCAAGCTCTCATCATCACAAAGATCCATCTAATCATTGCAAGGCTTCAACCTTATTATTTTCATTCTTCATTTCATTTGATCATTCTTTTATTACCGGAGTTCTTCATGGAGGTTCTACATGATGGTTCATCAATGATTTAATTCCTTCTCGAAGTGTTCATTGATATTCTTTTCATAGGAGCTCAAGTATTCTTCATCTTGCATTCCGAAGTGCAGTTCTTCCTATCTTATCTTTTTAGGTGGTGTTATGTCGTTCTTGATAATTTCCCTTCGTGTTTCATGATTCACATGTTTTCAAGAGTGACAGATCTAAATCCATCATTTTCTCTTTGTTCAAGACATCTTTTCAACCCATCTATCTCTTCATTGGAGTTATCTTGGGTTATATTTCACCTAAAGCTTTCCCTAAGGATTGTTGCTATTTATGGTGCTTATAAATGATCCAAGTTCTTCTTTTATCCTCCCGGTGATATAAGTTTCTCGTCTCCTTGTTGATATCAATCCAATCTTTTGTTTCCGTTGGTGGCAGAATTTCACCTCAAATTTTGAGATGTCTTCCTTAATCCCACATCAAGCTTACTATTTTCGTCGTTGGTTTTCCGACAAATCCGTTCGACCCTTCTCCTAAAGATGCTTTTCCAGCTCATTCGAGGTAGAAGATATTGTTTTCTTCTCCGTTCATTCCATTCCATTCTCTCATTTCTTCTGGAGGCATTGTGATGTTGTTCTTTTCACTCATCATCTCGGATTGTGAGGATCATGTTCTTTTCATGCTTATCCATTTAACCGGAGTGTTGTGCCCTATGCTCAAGTTCTTTTCAACTTATCACTTTTCAACCGGAGTAATGTCCGAATTTGTTCTTCCTTGTTCCTCTTTTCCTAGCGGAGTGTTTTCAACCTTGTTCATCTTCGTTGTACTCTTTTTTCGAAGATGGTTTAACCTCTCAAGGTTCTTTGGTTTCACTCGTTTGTCAAGAAGCAACTTTGTTTTACCTCTTATCTTCCTCTTCCTTTTCCCTCCGGTGCCATCCTAGATCTCGGGACGAGATCCTCTCGTAGTGGTGGAGTGTTGTAACGCCCCGGATACGACTTTCCATATTTGTACTCCGACTCTTGCCTTTTCCGGAGATGTGATATGAGTTTCCCTTCGTTGTTGGGTTTTGTCTTCACTTTGCATTTTTTCCATGTCATGCATATCATATCATGTGCATCGCATTTGCATACGTGTTCATCTTAGGCATCCGAGCTCTTTCCCCGTTGTCCGTTTTGCAATCCGACACTCCTACGTCCTCCGGCGTCCTCTTTTGTCTCTTTTTGTGAGCGGGTGTTAAACTTTCTTGGAATGGGCCGAGATTTGCCAAGCGGCCTTGGTACACCACCGGTAGACCACCTGTCAAGTTTCATGCCATTTGGAGTCCGTTTGATACTCCAACGGTTAACCGGGGAACCGTAAAGGCCTCGTGTGTTGCAGCCCAACACCCCTCCAAAATGGCCCATTAAGCCATCCAAACCCCCTCCATCCTCTCGGTCGTTCGATCACGATCGCGTGGCCGAGAACCGCACTCCATTTGGACTCTCCTAGCTCCTCCTACCTATAAATATGTGTCTCCCTCCGAATTTCTCGCGCAGATGAAACCCTAGATCCATTCCTCTCCGTGCCACCGGACATGTCCGCCCGTTGTTGGACGCGTCCACCGCCGCCGCCACGTCGCTCCGGCAAATGAGAGGCCCACACCTCAGTGCCGCCGCCTCTCTCCTCCACTCACCGGCCGCCACCTGTCCTCACCGCTCCCCTCCACCGCGCGGCCCGGGGAAGCCCATCGCGGACCCGCCCGGGCCCGAGTCGTCCGCCGCCGCAAGCCCGCGGGCCCATACGCTCGGAGCCGCCCGACCTCGTCGCCGCTCCGGCAGGAAGCTCACCGGAGCAACCGTGCCACCTCGCGCCACCCCGCCGTCGCGGCTTCGCGCGCCGGATCCCCGCCGTCGTTCGCCCTGCGCCGCCTCGCGCACCTCGCCGCCGCCCAGCCCGCGCACCTCCTCCCGCCTAGCGCCGCTGCGCTTGCCGCCCTTCGCCGTGACGCGTGCCGCCGCACAGCCCGCCTCGCCGGAGTAGCATCTCCACCTTGCCCTGCCTCACCTCCCTCGATGCTCCGCTTCGGATCCGGTGGATCCCGGACCCGCTCCGCCCTGCCGAGCTCCTTTGCCATCGCCCGCCCGTCTCGCGCGCTCGGGAGCCTCGCCGGAGCTGCGCCAGGGGCCGCCGCCGTCGCCCTGTCCGCGGTCGGGGACGACCCCGACGCCACGTGGGCCTCGTGCGCCGGCCCATCTCCGTAGGCCTGCCTCGCCTCCTCTCCATTCTGGGCCAGGCCCATGGTGAGCAGTCTGCTATCCTTCACCCAGTGCGCCCCGTAGCTATCCAGCACTCACTCTTTTTTTTCCTGAAATCCACTTGGTCCTTTCCTATGATTATTTTATAGCTCTGTTCAACATGCCATAACTCCTCATTCGTAGATCCGTTGTGCATGCATGATATATCAAAATGTTCATCATGATGTGCTCTTCATTTTGTTCCATGGTGGCATGCTTGTTTGAGTCCATCTTGATGCCCAAATAGTCGATGCAAGAGTGCTATAAAATGTTAGGTGCTGATTCTTGACAGATCATGAGCATTTGTCATTTTTGCCATGATTATTGTGTGCTGCATATGGGCATGATCTCTACATGTGTTTTGGGCTATGCCACGCCATCTTTACAGGGGTGCATGCCATGTATTTTTGTGATCAATGTGGTGACTAGCACATGCATGCAAAGTAGCTCTCGTGATATTGCTGATTTCAGGGACTTCGATGTTCACTAAGTCATTTCCCTGCTGTTATTTTTATGCCATGTATTCATGTTGCTACAGAGAGATCCATGCTTCTTTTGAGTATGTTCAGTAAGGATGATTTGGACATATGGTCATGCTCTATCCATCCATGTCCCTATTTGCATTTATGGTGTGCCCTAGAATGACTCAATCTTGCTCTACTTTTTCTATAAAATGTTCCTGGCAGATTGTTTACATGTTAATCAATTTTTCCATTGATGTTGTAGTTGATCCATGCATGCTATGAACTTGTTCTTGCTTTGGTTAGCTGCATGAACATGCCCTCTTACTTATGATATGATTATCTTGTCATGAAATCCCTTGTGATGAGTGAATCCAGCTCACAAACATGCCTTCATAATTCTGTTTATGCCATGTCCAGTTTTCTGCTAAGTCTGAATCTGTTAACAAAACTTGCTATGTTTACATGGGTGCCATCATATCTTCTGATCCTTTTTGGCTTATGGTCACTAAGGGATTTTTGTTATATGCTTTGAGTAGATTCATGGCATGCCTTGTATTGCTATGTTCTGTTCCTGTAGCATGTAGATATCTTGCTCTAAACATTGCTTCTTGATGTTATTTCATGACATGTTAGTATTTTCACTAAGTCTGTGAAGCTGATATCTTTTGCACTTTTGCCATGCTTGTTTGAACCTTCTTTTGTGTGATTTAGCCATAGCTCAGTGTTCATCTTTTGTCAAGCATCTTGAGTAGATCACTGCCATGTGCTTTGTTGCTATGTTGGAGTGCAGTAGCTTAGTTTCTTGTTGCATTCTAGATGGCAACATGCTGTTAATCGCAGAATTGTTCCATTCTTGTTTTGCTTGCCATTTGCAAACCGTGCATCCGATTCCGGTGATCTTTATATCGATTTCGACCGAAATAAACTCATCTTTCCAGGGGCGCACTTGGTTTGCCAAGTTGATGCCTGGTTCAATATTTTCCTTCCGGAGCACGCATATGCATTGCATATCACATCCCGCATATCATACCATGTTTTGCATCATGTTGCTTGCGCATTGCACCGTGGTTGATTGTTGTTTCCTTTGCTTGTGTTCTTGCTTTGGGTAGAGCCGAGAGACGATTACGTGATCGAGGAACCCATTGAGTACGCTTACGAGGATCAAGCTTTCGTCTACTCAGAGAACTTTGCAGGCAAGATGACCATACCCTCGATATCACTTCTATCTTTGCTTGCTAGTTGCTCGCTCTATTGCTATGCCGCGATACCTACCACTTGCTATATCATGCCTCCCATATTGCCATGTCAAGCCTCTAACCCTCCTTTCCTAGCAAACCGTTGTTTGTTTATGTTACCGCTTTGCTCAGCCCCTCTGATAGCGTTGCTAGTTGCAGGTGAAGATGAAGTTTGTTCCTTGTTGGAACATGGATATTGTTGGGATATAACTATTATATAATGTTTATTTTAATGCACCTATATACTTGGTAAACGGTGGAAGGCTCGGCATTATGCCTGGTGTTTTGTTCCACTCTTGCCGCCCTAGTTTCCGTCATACTGGTGTTATGTTCCTAGATTTTGCGTTCCTTAAGCGGTTGGGTTATAATGGGAACCCCTTGACAGTTCGCTTTGAATAAAACTCCTCGAGCAAGGCCCAACCTTGGTTTTACATTTGCACTAACAACCTATCACCTTCCCTTGGGTTCTGCAGACTCAAGGGTCATCTTTATTTTAACCCCCCCGAGCCAGTGCCTCTCTAAGTGTTGGTCCGAACCGAGTAGACTGCGGGGCCACCTCGGGGCAACTTGAGGTTTGGTTTTACTTGTAGGATGTATCATATGGTGTTGCCGTGAGAATGAGATATGTGCAGCTCCTATCAGGATGTCGGCGCATCGGGCGGTCTTGCTGGTCTTGTTTTACCATTGTCGAAATGTCTTGTAACCGGGATTCCGAGACTGATCGGTTCTTCCTGGGAGAAGGAATATCCTTCGTTGACCGTGAGAGCTTGTGATGGGCTAAGTCAGGACACCCCTGCAAGGTTTTGAACTTTCGAAAGTCATGCCCGCGGTTATGGGCAGATGGGAATTTGTTAATATCCGGTTGTAGAGAACCTGACACTTAACTTAATTAAAATGAATCAACAGCGTGTGTAGCCGTGATGGTCTCTTCTCGGTGGAGTCCGGTAAGTGAACACGGTCTCGTGTTATGATTGAACGTAAGTAGTTTCAGGATCACTTCTTGATCATGATAGCCAATCGACTGTGCTTTGATTCTCTTCTCGCTCTCATTTGCGTAAGTTAGCCACCATATATGCTAGTGCTTGCTGCAGCTCCACCTCAGTAGCTTTTCCTACCCATAAGCTTAAATAGTCTTGATCGCGAGGGTGTGAGATTGCTGAGTCCTCGTGACTCACATATTACTTCCAAAACCAGTTGCAGGTGCCATTGATACCAGTGCAGATGACGCAGATGAGCTCAAGTGGGAGGTCGGTGAACATCGTGTTCGTTGTGTTGTTTCGCTTTCCTTTCGATCAGTAGAGGAGCCCAGCTGGGGCGATCGGGGATCTTTTGCATTAGGGGTTGTCTTTATTTATTTGGTTCCGTAGTCGGACCTTGATTGTATTCTGGATGATGTAATGCTATATTCATGTATTGTGTGATGTGGCGATTGTAAGCCAACTCTTTATCCCTTTCTTATTCAGTACATGGGATGTGTAAAGATGACCCCTCTTGCGACATGCCTACTATGCGGTTATGCCTCTAAGTCGTGCTCCGACACGTGGGAGATATAGCCGCATCATGGGTGTTACAATAGCACTCTCCAAATAAGAATGGCATCAATTCTCGTGAGCGCTAAAGTTTCTGTTTTTTACAGCAAGATCAACAAGACTTTCCCCAAGTCTTCACAAAGGCTCTACTTGGCACAAACACTAATTAAAACATAAAACCACATCTAAACAGAGGCTAGATGAATTATTTTTACTAAACAGGAGCAAAAAGCAAGGAACAAAAATAAAGTTGGGTTGCCTCCCAACAAGCGCTATCGTTTAACGCCCCTAGCTAGGCATGATGATTTCAATGGTGCTCATATAAAAGATAAGAATTGAAACATAAAGAGAGCATCATGAAGAATATAACTAGCACATTTAAGTCTAACCCACTTCCTATGCATAGGGATTTTGTGAGCAAACAACTTGTGGGAACAAGAATCAACTTGCATAGGAAGGTAAAACAAGCATAACTTCAAAACTTTAAGCACATAGAGAGGAAACTTGATATTGTTGCAATTCCTACAAGCATATATTCCTCCCTCATAATAATTTTCAGTAGCTTCATGAATGAATTCAACAATATAACCAGCACCTAAAGCATTCTTTTCATGATCTACAAGCATAGAAATTTTATTACTCTCCACACAAGCAAAATTCTTCTCATTCGGAATAGTGGGAGTATCATAAGAGACTCGAATACTATAAATTGTTTCCACATTAAAAGAGTAATGTTCAGAAAAGGGGTAATCATAATCATGACAAGTTTTATAGATATAATCACTACTTTTTATAGCATAAGTATCATCACAATAATCATCATAGGTAGGAGGCATGCTATCATCATTATAAATTTGCATATCAAAACTTGGGAGACTAAAAATATAATCTTCATTAAATGTAGCATCCCCAAGCTTGGGACAAACATTAATTGCAGAAAATATATTCTCAAAAACATCATCTTCATCAAACATAGCATCCCCAAGCTTGGGCCTTTTCGTATCATAAGCATAATCACTCTCATCATTAATAGTATGGATAGCACCAATAGTATAGCAATTATCATATTCTTCCAAGCAAGTGCCAAAAGGATTTTCAAGATCATAAGGAGTATCATTATCTTCCCAATAATAATCATCACAGCAAGCAATAGGCATAACGAGATCATCATCAAGTGCATCATCTTCATTTTCATGAGGCACAACAATAATAGGAGCAACGTTATTTGGGAGAGATATCTTTTTACCGCTCTTCCTTTTTCTTTTCTTCTTCCTAACCTCATGTGTGGGTTCAATTCTCTTTTTGGAGCTCCTTATTAATGAGATTGGTTGAATAGAAGGCTCCTCCTCGTTACCTGATTCATCATAAGAAATAATAGGAGAATATTGGGAAGTCTCTTCCCTTTCATTAGTGTTCTCTTCATCTTCTATTTGTTTTCTTTTCTTTATGTAATTGGCAATATAAGGATTTTCAATACAATTCACCGCACAATACATATAAATTTCCTCTAGATCAAAGCCAAGAAGTTTTATAACGGGAAATTCTGGAAGATGCTTAGTTATACATTTCATTCCTTCGTAGCCCATAAGCAAACTAAGTTCATTATAATGTGCAAGGGAAATCAAGTCATCACAATTTTTGGACACGATTAGATCATGAAACAATTTGCATCGGATAGCTAAATGACCCTGTTCATTACAAAGTCCACAAGTACGGCCAAGAAAATTTAAATTTTCAGCGCAATCATCTAGCCTTTCTTGCAACAATTTAGTTTCTAAGTACTTATGCCTCATGCAATATCTATCTTCCCTATTTGGTGTGTACTTACAAACCAATGCAGTCCACAAAAATTGACATGTTTATAGGAGACATTTTCATCATAACTAGTGCAATCATCATTAGTACCATGGATATTCAAGGAGTTCATACTAACAACATTGCAATCATGCTCATAATTCAAAGGTTTAGTGCTAAACATTTTAATGCATTCTTCTTCTAACACTTTGGCACAATTTTCCTTTCCATCATACTCACAAAAGATATTAAAAACATGAAGCGTATGAGACAAACTTAATTCCATTTTTTGTGTAATTTTCTTTTATAAACTAAACTAGTGATAAAACAAGAAACTAAAAGACTCGATTGCAAGATCTAAAGATATACCTTCAAGCACTCACCTCCCCAGCAACGGCGCCAGAAAAGAGCCTGATGTCTACTACACAACCTTCTTCTTGTAGACGTTGTTGGGCCTCCAAGTGCAGAGGTTTGTAGGACAGTAGCAAATTTCCCTCAAGTGGATGACCTAAGGTTTATCAATCCGTAGTAGGCGTAGGATGAAGATGGTCTCTCTCAAGCAACCCTGCAACCAAATAACAAAGAGTCTCTTGTGTCCCCAACACACCCAATACAATGGTAAATTGTATAGGTGCACTAGTTCAGCGGAGAGATGGTGATACAAGTGGTATATGGATAGTAGATAATGGTTTTGTAATCTGAAAATATAAAAACAGCAAGGTAACAAGTCGTAAAAGTGAGCATAAACGGCATTGCAATGCGTTGAAACAAGGCCTAGGCTTCATACTTTCACTAGTGCAAGTTCTCTCAACAATAATAACATAATTGGATCACATAACTATCCCTCAACATGCAACAAAGAGTCACTCCAAAGTCACTAATAGCGGAGAACGAACGAAGAGATTATGGTAGGGTACGAAACCACCTCAAAGTTATTCTTTCCAAACAATCTGTTGGCTATTCCTATAAGTGTCACAAACAGCCCTAGAGTTCATACTAGAATAACACCTTAAGACACAAATCAACCAAAACCCTAATGTCACCTAGATACTCCAATGTCACCTCAATTATCTGTGGTTATGATTATACGATATGCATCACACAATCTCAGATTTATCTATTCAACCAACACATAGAACCTCAAAGAGTGCCCCAAAGTTTCTACCGGAGAATCACGACGAAAACATGTGCCAACCCCTATGCATAGGTTCATGGGCGGAACCCGCAAGTTGATCACCAAAACATACATCAAGTGAATCACGTGATATTCCATTGTCACCACAGATAAGCACGGCAAGACATACATCAAGTGTTCTCAAATCTTTAAAGACTCAATCCGATAAGATAACTTCAAACGGGAAACTCAATCCATTACAAGAGAGTAGAGGGGGGAGAAAACATCCTAAGATCCAACTAAAATAGCAAAGCTCGCGATACATCAAGATCGTACCACCTCAAGAACACGAGAGAGAGAGAGATCAAACACATAGCTACTGGTACATACCCTCAGCCCCGAGGGAGAACTACTCCCTCCTCGTCATGGAGAGCACCGGTATGATGAAGATAGCCACCGGAGAGGGATTCCCCCTCTGGCAGGGTGCCGGAATGGGTCTAGATTGGTTTTTGGTGGCTACGGAGGCTTCTGGCGGCGGAACTCCTGATCTATTGTTCTCCCCGATTGTTTTAGGTTATACGGATATATATAGGCGGAAGAGGTACGTCAGGGGAGCCACAAGGGGCCCACGAGGGTGGAGGGCGCGCCCTAGGGGGGTGGGCGCGCCCCCCTGCCTCGTGGCTCCCTCGTTTCTTCCTTGACGTGGACTCTAAGTCTCCCAGGTTGCTTTCCTTCCAAAAATAAGTTCCGTGAAGTTTCAGGTCAATTGGACTCCGTTTGATTTTCCTTTTCTGCGATACTCTAAAACAAGGAAAAAACAGAAACTGGCACTGGGCTCTGGGTTAATAGGTTAGTCCCAAAAATAATATAAATGTGTATAATAAAGCCCATAAGCATTCAAAACAGATAATATAATAGCATGGAACAATCAAAAATTATAGATACGTTGGAGATGTATCAGCAAGCGCAGGCGAGGAGTCCCGAGGCATCAGGCAAAGGTTTCCATATCGGAGCAATGAGACCAAGACCAGTAGGACAGCAGGACAGAGGTCACCATGGATCCCAGGACGGCGTCACCACCAGAGCCTTTGGCAGGTGAAGACCATCTTTTGTCAGGATAACTTGTACTAGTTGTCCCCCTTCAAATTGGCCGTTGTGGGATCCCTTCCTGCCTAATATTTGGGAAGAGTACTCGGGCCTTCATATATAGGACTAGCCACCACCGTAGGGAGGCATCTCATCTTGGAGCGGATCCATTCCACCAAGGCCACCACACAAACTCACCAAGCACAAGAGCACCTCTCCTCAGGAGGATGTTCTTCCCTTGTAACTGTCCATCCTCAGACCAAGAGGCAATCAACCACACCACTCTAGAGTAGGGTATTACACCACATCGGTAGCCCGAACCAGTATAAACCTTGTGTCCCTTTGTGCTGTGAGTTCGACGCGCTCAACCTTGAGATCACGATGAGGGCATGAGCTAGAGGGAGGAGAGATCTTCATGCGCACCACAGTGTTCGAACCTCAAGGGTTTTGTCGGAACCCAAAATCCTACATTTGGCGCGCCAGGTAGAGGTGCGCTGAAGCTTTCCTTCGGTTGATCCGCGTTCCACCGCTCCATCGCATCCATGTCAGACGCGCGTCGAGCCCGCGCCGAGCGCCAGGCCGCCCTCGCCGCCCGTGTCGCTCAGACAGCCCCAGTTGGCGGGACTCCCCATTGTTCTCCGTCTCCTGTTGCAGTTGGGTTCTACGGTAGGGTGCGTCGATTGCGAATTACAATTTTCCTATGCACAGAACAACCAAGAACATGCTACGGGAGATGGATCACAGTTCGTTACCACTAGACGCGCAGTGCCGTGCAGCGGAAGAAGAGTTGGGGCAGTGCGTCCGCGTGGATAGTCTCCTCCTCGTCCGATCTCCCTCATACAGCCGGTAGTGGGTTCCCACGTGCAGGTTTGCTGGAGCGGCGCAAGTGCACCGCCTCTAACGGTATCCGTGCATGCAGGAGGAACGTTGTGCGGCGGACTGCTAGGTCCGATCACACAACCGGCAGTGAGTGGAGGTGTCTATTCGCAACACATGCAAACCCTAGTGACAGCGCCGAAGCGATCAACTACTTGAGTGTGCGGCACCTCCACTTTATATAGGCGTCCGTCGCGGGCTCAACACTTGGGCCTTCCAAGGACCCTAAAGCCCATAAGTCTACTCGGCCACAATTCGAATACAGCTCGGATCACATCCGACCAGTGTCCTCGGATCCGACCTCGTAGGTTCCTTCCCTTAAGAGCGCGACCCCTTAGGTTCAAGCCGGCTTGGTCGTAGTTCGGATCACCTCCGAACTACACAGGTTGTAGCAGCCTCTTGCAAGGCATGCCAAACACCAAGCAGACGATGAAGGTGGTTAGGCGAACCTGTACATCACACTTTCATCCCTTTCGCCACACGATATATGTTGTCGGGCTCAAGGCAAGTCTGTCATCCTTGTGCTAGCCCAACATATTTCTCGTTCCAGTGATACCGACCACAAACCAGATTATCTCATAATCCTTGTCGCATGGCCATGCTTATCCTGGTCGGATCACACAAGGGGCCCAGAGTATATCTGTCCTGATCAGAGGGGCAAATCTCATCTTGCTCAGCCACGTCTCGCAACATGGTTCTGGACAAACCCGAAACCTACCTTTATAGCTACCCGGTTACGAAGTAGCGTTTGGTCGGCCCAAAGCAAGTCTGTTACCATCCTGAGTACATGCGCCAGCTCAGGTCTTAGGACATAGAACGTATGTTGTACTAGAGACTCACAGATGACATATTGCTGCGTCTCATAGTTGGGTCTATTCGACTCAAACCTTATCTCAACTCGGATCCGACTATGTCGAATCCGACCAGATCCTTCCAAGTCGATATGATCCAGTTAGCATCCAATGCCCCATGGCTAGTGAGACCAAGCCATCGACCGTGTCATATGCTAGTCTAGATGGCTGCATGTCCACACAGCCGTTTCGACTAGGGACCTTTTAGGACGTTCATCATACAATGCATAGTCCCACAAACAAGTCACGTACTTGCTGATACACATCATTGATAATGTCCAAGGACTATCTTTATTCATAAACACATAGGAAATATCATCATACATGATTGCCTCTAGGGCATATCTCCAACAGTCTCCCACTTGCACTAGAGTCAATCAAATATACATTGAATGCCCATAGCTCTTACGTGCCCCTCATGCTTGGATTGTGGAAGCGGCTTAGTCAATGGATCTGCAACATTTGCATCCGTGTGAATTTTGCATAACTCAACATCACCATTCTTTATGACCTTTCGTATCAGGTGATATTTCCGATCTATGTGTATGGTCTTGTGGTGATCCCTCGGCTCCTTGGCTTGTGCGATGGCACCAAAATTATCACAATAAAGGTCCAACGGTTTCTGAGGGTGGGAAAATACCAAGATCACCCAGAAAGTTCCGGATCCAAACACCTTCCTTTGCAGCTTCACAAGCCGCAATGTATTTGGCTTCTGTGGTAGAATCGGCCACCGTATCTTGCTTGGAGCTCATCCAACTCACTGCGCCTTCGTTCATGACATACACGAATCTGGACTTTGATCGACAATCATCTCTGTCAGTTTGGAAACTAGCATCGGTGTAAGCCCTTACGACGAGCTCTTCCGCACCTCCATAAACTAGGAACATCTCTTCAGTCCTTTTTAGGTACTTCAAAATAGTCTTTACCGCTGCCCAGTAACTCCCACCTGGGTTTTCCTGGTATATACTTGTTAGGCTTATTGCAAAAGAAACATCAGGCCGTGTACATATCATGGCATACATGATGGATCCGATTGCCAAGGCATACGAAATCCGACTCATCCTGCTTCGCTCATCGGATGTCGAAGGACTCCGAGTCTCGTTTACCCTTATACCATGTGAGATAGGCAAGAACCCTTTCTTGGCCTCACTCATGCTGAACCATTTCAACACTTTATCTATGTACGTGCTTTGGCTCAAGCCGAGCAGCCTCCTCGATCTATCTCTATAGATCTTGATGCCTAAAATGTAAACTGCCTCACCAAGGTCCTTCATTGAAAACTTGCCATTCAATGATTTCTTGACCGAGTTCAGCATCGAAACATCATTTCCGATCAGTAGTATGTCATCCACATACAAGATCAAAAACACAATCGAGCTCCCACTTAACTGCTTGTATAAACAAGCATCCTCATCGCTTTTGAAACCGAGACCAGTGACGACCTCATCAAAACGAATGTTCCAACTCCGAGATGCTTGCCTCAACCCATAAATGGATCTCTTGAGCTTGCATGCTTTACTAGTGTTAGTCGGATTGACAAAACCCTTGGGTTGTATCATATACACGTCCTCGGTTAAATTTCTGTGAAGGAAAGCCGTTTTGACATCCATCTGCAATATCTCGTAATCCAAATATGCAACTATAGCTAGTACGATCCTTACCAACTTCAGCTTCGCTACCAGTGAGTAAGTCTCGTCGTAGTCAATTCCTTGAATTTGTCCATAACCTTTAGCGACAAGCCGAGCTTTGTGGATCTGAACATTTCCATCCACATTGGTTTTCTTCTTAAAGACCCATTTGCAGCCAATGTCTTTTACGATAGGCGGCGGATCAACCAAGTCCCAGAATTGATTTTCATCCATGGACTTTAACTCGGATCTCATGGCCTCTAACCATGCCTCGGAATTCCGGCTCACCATCGCTTCCGCATACGTGGTCAGCTCGTCGCTTTCTAGCAACAATACATCACGCACTCTGCGCAATCTTTCCGACCTCCGTGGTTCTGGTGCCGCTTCCACTATGGGTTCCCTGATTGACTCTGTATGATCTCATCACCCGCCGAGCCACCCCGGAGTGGTACTCGAATTTCTTTGAGTCGGACCGTCCTCCCACTGGCCTCCCGACTGAGAAACTCTTTCTCAAGGAAAACCCCGTTCCGAGCAACAAACACTTTGTTCTCTTCCCGGTTGTAGAAGCTATATCGCTAGGTTTCCCTCGGATATCCCATGAATATGCATTTGTCCCACCTAGGTGTAAGCTTGTCTGACATAAGTCGCTTGACAAATGCTTCACAACCCCAAACCTTTAGAAAAGACAAACTGGGAGTCTTCCTGGTCCACATCTCATGTGGTGTCTTATCTACGGATTTTGATGGTACCCTGTTAAGTGTGAAAGCTGCAGTTTCTAGAACATATTCCCAGAATGACAAGGGTAAATCCGATTTGGTCATCATAGATCGAACCATGTCCAACAAGGTACGATTCCTCCGTTCTGATACACCATTTCTCCGTGGCGTACCCGGAGGTGTGAGCTGAGGTAATATACCTTTGCTTTTCAGATGATCATCAAACTCCTGGCTCATGTACTCACCTCCATGATCAGACCATAGAAGTTTTATAGTCTTGTCGAGCTGATTCTGAACCTCGTTTTGAAACTCTTTGAACTTTTCAAAAGTTTCTGACTTGTGCCTCATCAAATAGATATATCCATATCTACTCAAGTCATCGGTAAAAGTCACGAAGTACTGATAGCCACCTCTGGCATTTGTGCTCATTGGTCCACACACATCACTGTGTATTAGTTCCAACAGCTCGGATGCCCTCTCACAACTCTTTGCGAAAGGAGACTTAGTCATCTTGCCGAGCAAGCATGATTCGCATGTCCCTAAGGACCCAAAGTCGGTCAAAGTTAGGAGTCCATCATCATGGAGCTTCTTCATGCGTTTCAGACTAATGTGTCCAAGCCGGCAATGCCAGAAGTATGTCGGATTTATCTCATTAGGCTTATGCCTCTTGACATTCATGTTATAGACCGGTTCATGTTCTAGATTCAATGTAAATAACCCATGAACAATGGGTGCATAGCCGTGGAACATACCATTCAAATAAATCGAACAACCATTGTCCTTTAAATTGAATTCATAACCATGACTCATCAAGCATGAGGCAGAAATAATGTTCCGACTAAGTGCAGGAATGTAATAACAATTATTCAATTCCAAAATAAATCCAGAAGGAAGCTGGAGCTGCATCGTGCCGACCTCCAACGCAGCAACTCTTGCTTTGTTGCCGACCCTGATGTCAATCTCCCCTTGTGCCACACTCCTAGTTCTTACCAGCCCCTGCATCGAGTTGCAAATGTGAACAACCGATCCGGTATCAAATACCCAAGAGCTGCTAGGTATGTCAGCAAGGTAAATGTCTATAACATATGCAACAAGTGTACCTTTGCCTGAAGCAGCATTCCCGGCCTTCTTGCCATGCTCTACAAGCCACTTGCTACAGTTCCTCTTCCAGTGACCAGTTTCCTTGTAATGATAGCAAATGGTCTTTGAGTCCGGTCCAGACTTCGGCGCAGCGGCGGAGGTTACCGTCTCCGTGCCCTTTGCATTAGCCTTTTTCTTGGACCAACTCTTCTTGAACTTAGCCAATCTCTGCACCATCAACACTTGATGCGTACCTTTCTTAATATCCTGCTCTACCACTTTGAGCATCCCATGCAATTCAGTGAGCTTCTTATCCATGCCATGCATATGATAGTTCGAGATGAACGTCCCATAGCTGGGCGGAAGAGAATGCGAAACTCCATCAGTAGCCAGCTCATCCAAGAGTGGGAAGCCCAACTGATCCAAAGCTTGCACATATGCGATCATCTTGATCACATGCGGGCTCAGTGGATCACCTTCCTTTAGCTTACAATCCATCAAGGATCGCCAGACGTTGAGCCTTTCGGTCCTAGCCTACACCTGAAACATGCTCTTGAGACTCTCGATCATATCGAAAGCCCCAACGTCTTCGAAATGCTGCTGCAAATCAGGCTCCATACAAGCCAGCATGAGGCAGTTGATCTCGTTTGATTCATCAATGAGTTTCTGGTAGGAATTCTTGGTTGTGGTACTAGCATTATCGGCAGGTTCCTCTGGAAGCGGATCCTCTAGAACATGTTCCTTTTTATCATGCTTGAGAACAATTCTCAAATTTCTATACCATGTGGTAAAGTTTGTTCCATTCATTTTATCCTTTTCCAGAATTAATTTCAATGCAAAGTTGGGTTGAGCAGGTGGTGCCATTGATCTACAACAGAAAAATATGCAATCACTAAGCAATGTGTTTATGTAGAGTAATTCTAGCCTTAAACAGAAATACTCCCACTGAAGTCAGCATCCCTCCGCAAACTCTCAGTGATTCAGGATCCGACTAGAACATGTGACTAGTGAGCTTTAGCATCACTGCTAGACAACATGTCTATCCGGTAAGCAACTCCTTGCTAATCGTATCTCTATACGACTCCTATCGTTCGGGTAGGTATCTCTTACCCCGGCTCCCGACATATTTTGCCACAAGGCCCAAAACCGTTTTGATAGCCTTGTCAAGTTAACCTAATCCAGTGCATGTCCGTGTACGACACGAACCCTTCAGTTTAAGGACACCTAGCAGCACCCCAATTTTATGAGCCCACTACTAGACGTACTTGACATGCGAAGGTGCAACATCGGGAATGGCAATTTACTTGATATTCATGAGGGATCTTTCTACCATTCTAACATGCATAGAAACAAAGAAGCATAACAATCACAAGTAAAACATATATTGTGAAATAGTATGGCTCGTTCATGGATGTCCTTCTAGGTCGGCTCCGACTCCGATGACCATCTAGGAGCTCCATCTTGTTTGTCACGCCGGGACGCCAAGCCACCAACCTGATCTATATTATCCAACTACTACAACTAGTAATGAATTTTACATAGAGTCACAAGTCGACACACAGGTCGTTATACAATATAATGACAACACTTTGGCTCCTGCCGGCTGACAAACATGACACGCAGGCCATGTATAATTTACACACATGCATCACATACACATGAGCCATACTATTCACATCAAACCTACAAAACAAATTTACTCATAGAATCGCATTCTACCGGTTTGAGTGATCATGTACGAAATACAAGGCGCTACGCGCTCAGCGGTCCCATCTGAACTCCGATGGCAGATACGGACCGGTAGGGGTAGGTTGTGTCACGACCTCATCAACTCCGATCATCAGAAAACATAGCCACATCGATCCCCATGTGCAGTTGATCTCATCAACCATGCACACATCCGATCTCATCAACGACAACAGATCTCATATGTCGCCTCCACATATCTAATATGCATATGATCTGAATCCAAATCCTATAGCAGAGGCTCTGATACCACTGTTGGGTTCTACAGTAGGGTGCGTCGACTGCAAATCAAAATTTTCCTACGCGCAGAACAAACAAGAACAAGCTACGGGAGATGGATCATAGTTCGTTACCACTAGACGCGCAGTGCCATCCAGCGGAAGAAGAGTTGGGGCAGCGCATCCGTGTGGATCGTCTCCTCCTCGTTCGATCTCCCTCGTACAGCCGGTAGTCGGTTCCCACGTACAGGTTTGCCGGAGCGGCGCAAGTGCACCGCCTCTAACGGTATCCATGCGTGCAGGAGGAACGTCGTGCGGTGGACTGCTAGGTCCGATCACACAACCGGCGGCGAGTGGAGGTGTCTATTCGCAACACATGCAAACCCTAGTGACAGCGCCGACGCGATCAACCACTCCAGTGTGCGGCACCTCCAATTTATATAGGCGTCCATCGCGGGCTCAACACTTGGGCCTTGCACGGACCCTAAAGCCCATAAGTCTACTCGGCCACAATCTGAATACAGCTCGGATCACATCCGACCAGTGTCCTCGGATCGGACCTCGTAGGTTCCTTCCCTTAAGCGCGCGACCCCTTAGGTTCAAGCCGGCTTGGTCGCAGTTCGGATCACCTTCGAACTGCACAATTGGTAGTGGCCTCTAGCAAGGCATGCCGAACACCAAGCTGACGATGAAGCTGGTTAGGCGAACCTGTACATCACACTTTCATTCCTTTTTCCACACGATATATGTTGTCAGGTTCAAGGTGAGCTTGTCATCCTTGTGCTAGCCCAACATATTTCTCGTTCCAGTGATACCGACCACAAACCATATTATCTCATAATCCTTGACGCATGGCCATGCTTATCCTGGTCGGATCACACGAGGGGCCCAGAGTATATCTCTCCTGATAGGAGGGGCAAATCCCATCTTGCTTGACCACGTCTTGCAGCATGGTTCTGGACACACCCGAAACCTACCTTTATAGCTACCCAGTTACGAAGTAGCGTTTGGTCGGCCCAAAGCAAGTCTGTTACCATCCTGACTACATGCGCTAGCTCAGGTCTTAGGACATAGAACGTATGTTGTACTAGAGACTCACAGATGAGATATCGCTGCGTCTCATAGTTGGGTCTGTCCGACTCGGACCTTATCTCAACTCGGAGCCGACTATGTCGAATCCGACCAGATCCTTCCAAGTCCATATTATCCAGTTAGCATCCAATGCCCCATGGCTAGTGAGACCAAGCCATCGACCGTGTCATATGCTAGTCTAGATGGTTGCGCGTCCACATAGCCCTTTTGACTAGGGACCATTTAGGACGTTCATCATACAATGCATAGTCCCACAAACAAGTCACGTATTTGCTGATACACATCAATGATAATGTCCAAGGACTATCTTTATTCATAAATACATAGGAAATATCAGCATACACGATTGCCTCTATGGCATATCTCCAACAGTTGCCAACGCCGCTACCGGCCCGACAGCGAACAAGCAGCAAGCATCATCTCTGCACCCCTCCATGCGGCGGGACGGCCGCACCGCTACCCCGTCGCTAACTCCGGCTGGCTCATCGTCTCACGCTTGCCACCCGGCGCCACTGGGGGCTCTTCTGAGCCATCTCTCTCGCTGCCTCGCCCACCTCCAGCCGCGGGCGATGTAGCTCATGGAGTGCCTCCACCGCCTCCGCAACAAGACGGCGCCCTCGCACCAAGACGCGCAGCTCACGGAGCGCCACCGCCCCCTCCGCGTCAAGATGGTGTCCTCGCCCCAAGATGTGTGGTCCCACGGCTTGATCCGCCACGCCGTGTGCCCGCGCATGAAGAAGGAGGTTGCCAAGAGGTTCCCCGAACGCAAGAAAACACTCCAACGCTCCCGACGCCACGACAAGACCGCGTGCCGCCTGCGCCGGTGGTGCGTGAACATCAAGGGCAGGCTCCGCCCGTGCAGAGGGCCCCGGTGGCCACCGCAGGCTACCGTGCCTTCGCTCCTGAGCTGTGCATCGTCATTTGGCCAGGCAAGTTCAAGCCGGATCTGCCTCCACGCTACGATGGCACCCCCCGACCCTGCGGAGTTCCTGCAGCTCTATGAGCTGAGCATTGAGGTAGCCAACAGCGATGAAAAAGTCATGGCGAACTAGTTTCCCATGGCTCTCAAGGATAGCGCCCACTCATGGCTCCTCAACCTTCTCGCAGGATCAATCTCCTCCCGGGGAGAGATGCGCAACCTCTTCATCACCAACTTCCAGGGTACTCGCGACCGTCCTCTGGCCGTGGGTGACCTGCGCCGCATCAAGCAACAACCGGGAGAGACCCTGCAGAAGTACATCCAGCGCTTCAACAATGTTCGTCTCAAGATCCCCAAGGTGACGGACAAGGCATCATCCTAGCGTTCTCCGATGGCGTCCACGACGTCAAGATGAAGGAGGAGCTCGCCATCCACGAGGAGCTATGCACGACTCTGGAGCTGTTTAACATAGCAACCAAGTGTGCAAGAGCTGAGGAGGTGTGTCTCTCCCTCCTCGAGCTCCCCGCTGCCGACCCAGAGGAGAAGAAGGCCAAGATCAAGGATGTGAAGCGCAAGGGAGTTGTCGGGGTATGGGGTCCCAGCAAACCCTTAAGGTTCGAACACTGGGGTGCACGCGAAGTCTTTCCCTCCAACCGATCTACGCTCTAGCTCACTAGGATCTTGCGGATGAACTCGACGAACTCACAACACCGAAGGACACAGGGTTTATACTGGTTTGGGCCACTGCTGTGGTGTAATACCCTACTCCAGTGTGGTGGTGGTGGATTGCCTCTTGGGCTGATGATGAACAATACAAGGGAAGAAGGTCCTCCCGAGGTTGAGGTGTTCTTATGCTTGGCGAGCTTGTGTGTGTGGGGGTGGTCTCTCTCTCTCAAGCTCAGATCAGATCGTCTCCGGCCTCCCCCCACCTACTGTGGTGGCTAGTCCTATTTATAGAGGCCTTGGTCCTCTTCCCAAATATCGAGCGGGAAGGGAGCCAACAATGGCGGGCTAATTTGAAGGGGGATAGCCAGTACAAGCTATCCTGACAAAAGTAGTCTTTGCCTGCACAAAGTTCTGGTGGTGATGCTGCTCTGGGCTCCACGGTGACCTCCGTCTTGTAGTCCATGGTCTTGGTCTTGTTGCACCGAAATGGCAACCTTTGCCTGAGGCCTTGGTACTCCGCGGCTGCGCTTGCGCCCTTTGCACCAAAGAGGAAACAAGGACGCTGTGCGCGCTGGCGCCCGCCTAGCGCCCACCTGGTGTCGATCGTCATGGCTCACGTCACGAGAGCCTCGTGAGGCTTGCCTCGCCTTGATATCTCCGCTCGTCGTGAGCCTGCCTAGCTAGGCCACTCCAGAGGAGGTCTTGCGTTGTCTGCCTCGCGAGGCTTGGCCCCTCGCGAGGGTCTTGGGTGCTTTGTTGGTGAAGATGGGTCGTACGGCCTGCTGGCTCAGCCACGCCGCGGGCCGCAGGCAGGCAACTCTGGGGACCCCCGTTCCCAGGACGCCGATAGTAGCCCCTGGGCCCAAGGTCTGTGCGGGCTTGGCTTCGCGGCGAAGCCAAGGGTTAAGCTCGAAGCGCCGTGGGCCCCAAAAGCCTGCGACCTTGGTTGACGTGTGGCGGTTAATTGGACGTGGGCGTCTCCGCTTCCCCACGCTGCCTTTGAATCCGCCTGGCTATGCGGCCCCGCTTCTTGCATAGTTATTCCTCCCCCTCCGTGCCTGGCTTTCCAATCTTCCAATCTCCCTGCTTCCTCGACGCCCTATTCCGCCTTCCCAGTCCAACCAGTGTTCCGGCCGCTTTGCCGCCATGGCACCAAAACAAGCCGACAAGGGGAAGAAACCTCTGTCCTCGCCAACTGCGCCTCCATCCTTCGAGCTGGAGCTCAGCCGGCCTCGGGTGCTCAATGACGAGGGCATGTGCAAGGTGCGCCCATGCTCGCCTCTAGCTTCAACGAGTGGGGAGAGACGCCGGCCTGGCCTGCGTCTCGCTCCAGCATGGCTCGGGCAGTCACCGAGGTCCCGATCTTCATTGACGCCCTTTGGGCTGGCCTGCTTCCTCCCTTCTCCGCCTTCTTCAATGCGGTGCTCGAGCACTATCAGATCCATATGCTTCATCTCGACCCTCAATCTGTGACCCTTCTTGCCGTATTTGCCTTCGTGTGTGAGTCCATGGTGGGCATCACCCCCTCTGTGGCGCTCCTTCGCCACTTCTTCTCGCTACATTTCATCGGTGCCCGGCATAGCTCAGGGTGCGTGGGCTTTCAGGCCGTGGTAGCGACGGCAGGCATGGGGATCGACTTCGAGCTTCCTTCATTCACGAGCGAATTCCGCACGCGGTGGGTGTTTGTTGATGCCGGCGTGCTCAACCCTCTACTCCAAGCTTCGGTGGGGCCTGCCATTCCAAACTCTGGCTGGGGTCACCAGAGGCTCATGAGCCCCTGCCTTGGCCCCGTTTGGGCCAAGCTGTGGTGGTTGAAGGACCTTGGTGTGACTGCGCCCATGGTGGTGAGGGAGTTCGCCAGGCATCGAGTTGCCCCGCTTCAGAACCATTCTCGCCCGATGTGGGGCTTGCTCAGCAGTCGGGACAACATGAGGTTTCAGGAGGAGGGGCTTCCTCTTGCTGCGTAGCAAACTGTGCTCATAGTGCTATCCGGTGTCCCTCTGCCGGACAAGATGCCTCGGAAGAGCTGCATGTTGTATCGCAGCGAGAACAAGGTTACCTTCATCACGACCATGCCTTCCTTTCATGAGTGGGGGCTGTGCCCAATTGGCTTGGAGGGACCCCGCGAGAATCCCGTCATCGTGGTCCCATTCTTTGCCGCCGGTGACGAGCTCGCCCCAGGTGATGGTGCGGGGGAGCGAGCTGTGATGGGGGCCGGCTGCTCAGGTGCTGAGGAGCACATGCCGAGCAGTGATCCAGGGGCATCGTCCTTGGGAGCTTGCGACACCTCTCCTGAGGCGCCAGTTGCTGATGAGGTGCAGCATGCGGCTCCCGAGGCCGAGGCTTCAGGGGCCTCAGGAGGTCGCAGCGAGAGAGAGTCGGGCTGTTCGCCACAGCTGGGCTCCCCTGAAGCCATTCCTCTTGGTTCTTCTTCGGCTCCGCCGCGCTCCGGCCGTCATGTCCAGCGCTTCGGCCGCCTTTGTGTGGACTTCGAGGAGCTCCGCAAGAGGAAGGGATCCCCTAGCGGTGGCAGCGTCTTCGGACCGTTGAAACGACGGAAGTACATCGCCATCGACGAGTAAGTATCTCTCCTTGGTGATCTTCTATGTGCCGCCTTCCCTTCCTCACGATTGCTCCCTCGGGTCCCCTTCTGCTGAGGTCGCGAAACCTTCAGAGGAGCAGCTCACTCTCGTCCCATCGTACTCGCCAAGCTCCAGTGCTTCAGGCTTAGATACTGCCCACGGCGTGGGGTCAGCCTCGGGAGCTGGTCCGTCGTCAAGGCGCCCCGAGCTTGTGCCTTCGTCGTTCGTCCTACGCGGCCTTTCTTGGAGCGCAGCGGGAGTGCCAAGGGCTCCTCCCTTGGTCACGATTGGTGGATGGCTAGCCTCGATGCTGGAGCCTCCTTCAAGCAGCGGGCCTTGCTCAGCCCGGGCCCCTCACGAGGGTCAGCTGGCACCTGGGGCTGTGCCAGCCCCCAGCCCCCAACCAGGAGATGGCGCGCCACTTTATGCCCCACCCGCAGCCCCCGAGAAGGAGGACGAGATGGGGCGAGCGTTTGAGCTCGAGCGCGGGCGCAGCGTAGTCTTCCACGAGCTCTTCCAGGAGGCGATGGGCGCGAGGAACCGCCTTGGTGAAGAGCTTGTTGGCGTCGACTCGCGTCTTGAGGCCGAAGGTCTTCGGTTGGTGGAGGAGCAGCGCAAGCTACGAGTGGCCGTCAACCTTGGCCGTTATCATCGCGATCTCGAGAACGCAAAGGCAGGTGTCCCTCAAGATTGCCAATGATGCCCGCTCACGATCTTTGGAGGAAGCTCACGAGGCCGATCACCGTCGCGAGGCTGCGGAGGAGAGCGCGTGGGAGCTCCAGGTCTGGAGTGAGTCCCTTGAGCAGCAAGTCGAGGCGTGCGGGACCGCCCTCGCATTGATGAGGTGGACGCCTGCGGAGGAAGAGGAGATTCGGTGGCGTGAGGAGGCGCTGGCCCTGGAGGCCGTGGAGCGCAGCCTCGAGCTCGAGCGGCTGGAGACGAGGGAGCGTCAAGTCGCTCAAGCTGAAGATGTCGTCGGGGCCCGTGAGGCCAGAGTCGAAGAAGAGATCAATCGTCAGGTAGCCGTGGTTCACGCCAATCTGGAGGGCAGGTACGGCTTGAGGCTGGAGCTCGCCAGACAGGAGGGCACGGGCAGGGCCGCCGCCCTCAGGCCCAGGTTGGATGAGGCCGAGAGGCGTACTGAGGCCACAACCGCCAACCTGGTTACGGCGCAGGCGGACCTGGCCTCCGCCTGTGCCGAGTTGCTTTCCCTCCGGAGGCGAATTGACAATGTTGAGGCCATCGCTCGGCAAAACAGAGAAGAAGTGCTCCAACGCCGAACGCTGGAGCGCGTGCATGGCCCTATGCTCCAAGACCTTCGGAACAAGGCCAACACCGCCCTGGGCTATATCTGCGATGAGAACGCCCCGACCCCTCACTCGAGTGACTACGCCAGCCACTTGACCTTCTTCATCGAGGTGGTGACGCGCCTGGAGGCTCAATCTGCCAGAGCTCGGCAGCTTGTGGAGGAGAGGGGTCGTGGCCTGCTTCAGCACGCCTTCTCCCGTGTCTTCAGCCACCTCCTAAACGCCAACCCCAACTTCGACTTTGATGCCGCCATTGCTCCTGTGCCCATCGCCGTCCGGGGCGACTTGGCGCGTTGGGTAGAGGATCATGTCGATGCATTGGTCAGGGCCTTCACCTCAGAAATGATGGGGTGGTGGTCATCGCAGACGTAGGTGACGTTGTCAACGACGGTGATGGGGGCGTCGCCGACGGCGGCGACGATTCCGACGAAGGTGATGACGATGCGAGCGATGCGTCCCTGGACGACGCAGCGAGCGATATCTCTGGGTGATCCCATATTCTCCTGTTGTCTTATTCTGCATTTAAAACTCGGGCGTAGCCCTTGGAAAACTTGTGAGAGCATTTTGAGAGGGGGAGCCCCTCGTGTAAGCAAATCACATTTTTTTACTTTCCTATGCGATGTGGGTATGTGTCCTCGTGAGCTCGCGAAGCTGGGGGTGAGTTTCCAGACATGGATTACCTTACTCAGCACCTGCTTAGGGCTGAGTCGTGAGGCGACGAGTTCCTGAGAATCCTGCGGAGCCTATCTCCCTATTTGAAGGGGGGTCCCGGAAAGGGTGAGCACCAGGCGTAGTGCTAGCGCGTGCTCTGCGCGGTCCGGCTCGCGAGGAGCTTTGCGAGCGAGAGGCGACGGACATGAGTCCCAAACCAAACAAGATCCAGAAGGCGAGAAACGGCTCGAACAAGAAAAGGCACCCCCCACGCGCAACGATAAAAAATCAGCTTCAACTTAACTCCAGAATCAGAAAGCAAAGCCACAGAAAGAGAGATCCAAAGCAAAAGGCCGCGTCCGGCACCTAGTCTAGTCTTCGGGTCTTCAAGTCTTCTCACCAGCGTGGAGCTAAGTGCTGTCCACTAGGCGTGGGAGGGAGCCCCAGGGCCTGAGACCGGTGCTCCTGAGACTCCGGGGCGTGTACAGCCCCAACTCATTATTACGTGAGAGTGTCACGGGCGGCGATCTTCACAGGCACCGGCCTTCTTCACAGGTACTGGCCTTGCTTCATATCGCCAGACGAGGGCCCCGCCTTGCGCCACTCTTGACCTCCTTTGAGCCGGGCGGAGACCAGGACGACACAAAGGAGGGAAAGAGGACGCCAGTGGTTCCCTCGGCGACCACGGGTCCTCTGCCAGAGGAAAGGTCGTTGAAGCCACCCTGGCAGAGGGCCTACCTCCGGGTGTCCCCTGGTTTCGCGTGCCTTGGGGAGGGGCCTTGCTCCTAGCTCCCTCTTGGCGGCCCCCAGCATGTCTCCCTTGTTGAGACGGGTGCCGCCGTGCCGGGGTCATCGATCGGTGCTGCAACCTGATTCATCGGTAGCCCATGGTTAGCATAAGCCTGTTCCTGAGAGGTTAGCGGTACCCTGTAGTTGTCGTCGTTGGCGCGTTCGCTGTGGTTCTCCGCTGGCTCTTGGAAGGCTTCGACTCCTAGCGCCCCTTCTCCCCAGTCTTCTCCAACGAATGAGCCAATGTCGTCCTCTGGTGCGTACCCTTGGTTGATCATGCGGGGCACGTAGGCTTCCGGGGCCGTCACCCCGAACACCTCGCCGTGGTGCCCCACACTCCATGTTTCTCCGCCCATGATGGCGTCCTGGGGATGATAATACAGCATCCGGCTGGGGCCATGGGGGTGACGCTTGGGCTCGTGCTTCTCGAGGGCGGCATGGGGGGGATTGGAGCCCCCTACGCCGCCGGCCGTCCTGATGTTGGTGAAGCCCCCGGGCGTACCTGACGGCACGCAGATGTGGTGAGGCTCGCCGCGTGACCTTGCATTGGCCTGGGGGGGAAGTCGATAGCTGAAGGGTGGCGCTCCTGATGCTGCTGTGTCCAGGAGCTCAGCAACACGCTCAAGCAGCATGTCCCGGCCGCTCTCCATCAGTCTACATCACAGCAGCTCCCTTGCCACTGTGAGTGCCGCCCGCATGTTCGCTTGCTCCCGCCGTGAGTGCGGCGCAGTTGCGGCGGCGTGACTCGCTGCTCTCGCCGTGGCTCGTGGTTGCCACAGGGTGAGGATGGATGATGCCTAGCCGCGTTGTCCATGCCCAGTGGAGCTTGGTGACGCCCGTGCCGCCTGGGGTGCGGGGTCGAGATCTTCATGGGCAGGCGGCGCCGTCCGGGCCGGCCAGGCTGCCAAATGGTCGGACCCGGCTCTTGGGTCGCCAGACATCGTAGCCGGTGAACGTTGGAGAGCTGATTGGTGGAGAAAAGGCTCTGGCGCACCCCCAACCTGGCGTGCCAAATGTCGGGGTATGGGGTCCCGGCAAACCCATAAGGTTCGAACACTTGGGTGCACGCGAAGTCTTTCCCTCCAACCGATCTACGCTCTAGCTCGCTAGGATCTTGCGGACGAACTCGACGAACTCACAACACCGAAGGACACAGGGTTTATACTGGTTCGGGCCACCATTGTGGTGTAATACCCTACTCCAGTGTGGTGGTGGTGGATTGCCTCTTGGGCTAATGATGAACAATACAAGGGAAGAACGGCCTCCCGAGGTTGAGGCGTTCTTGTGCTTGGCGAGCTTGTGTGTGGGGGGGTGGTCTCTCTCTCTCTCTCAAGCTCATATCAGATCGTCTCCGGCCTCCCCCACCTACTGTGGTGGCTAGTCCTATTTATAGAGGCCCTGGTCCTCTTCCCAAATATCGAGCGGGAAGGGAGCCAACAATGGCAGGCTAATTTGAAGGGGGACAGCTAGTACAAGATATCCTGACAAAAGTAGTCTTCGCCTGCACAAAGTTCTGGTGGTGATGCTGCTCTGGGCTCCACGGTGACCTCCGTCTTGCAGTCCATGGTCTTGGTCTTGTTGCACCGAAATGACAACCTTTGCCTGAGGCCTTGGTACTCCGCGGCTGCGCTTGCCCCCTTTGCACCAAAGAGGAAACAAGGACGTTGTGCGCGCTGGCGCCCGCCTGGTTTCGATCGTCACGGCTCACGTCACGAGAGCCTTGTGAGGCTCGCCTCGCCTTGATATCTCCGCTTCTCGTGAGCCTGCCTAGCTAGGCCACTCCACAGGAGGTCTTGCATCGTCCGCCTCGCGAGGCTTGGCCCCTCGCGAGGGTCTTGGGTGCTTTGTTGGTGAAGATGGGCTGTACGGCCTGCTGTCTCAGCCATGCCGCGGGCCGCAGGCAGGAAAGTCCGGGGACCCCCGTTCCCAGGACACCGACAGGAATGGCCGTACTCACGGAAGAGCTGGACACAAAGCGCGGCCGGGACCACCCTGAGTCGTCCAAGGGTAGTCGTCCCTTTTGTGCCTTCCACAATGTACACAGCCCCAACACCAATGATTGTCAAGAGCTCACGGCCATCCAAGATGGACGCATCGGTCAACGCCTTGAGCACAACGACCAGGGCTACAGCCGAGGAGGAGGACGAGGTGGAGGATGCTGGGACGACCGCGGCCCCCGACAGGAGTGGCGCGACCGGCCTTGTGAGGACCACTGGCAAGAGCAGCCTCGTGAGGGCGCCTAGTGCGACCAGCCTTGCAAGGACCGTCCTCAGGGCAATGTCGGCCTCCCTCCGCGGCCACCACCACCAAGCAGGAACGACGACCACCATCAGGGCGAGGGGGCTGGGGGCTTCCAGGAACCGCGTGCCATCGCTTGCATCTTGGGTGGTGCTCAGGCCCCAGCTTCCCAGCGCATCCTCAAGCAGTTCTCTCGTGAGGTGAATGCAGCCTTCCCCAGGCTTGAGGCCACGCACCCGCTCAGGTGGTCCAAGTACGCCATCACCTTCAACTCGACGGATCAGCTTCAGTGCGTGGAGCCCGCCAGCGTCCTCCCAATGCTCTGTTCACCCGTCATCAGCAATGTCCAAGTCACGAAGACCCTCATCGATGGCGGCGCGGGGCTCAGTGTCCTGTCCGTCGAGACGTTTGATAGCCTCCAAGTGCCATACGATCATCTTCAACCCACCAAGCCTTTCTCATGAGTGACTGACGGCTCCACCACCCTGATAGGGCAAGTTCGTCTCACTGTCACCTTCGGTCAGCCCGACAACTACCACACCGAGCTCGTCGACTCCGACATCGCCCACATCCATCTACCGTACAACGCCATCCTCGGGTATCCGGCCCTGGCCAAGTTCATGGCAGTGAGCCACCATGACTACAACGCCCTTAAGATGCCAGCAGGCGGCGGAATCATCATAGTCCCCTGTGAAGAAAGAGATGCGGTGTTCTCCCTCGAGCATGCCTTCCAAGCCGCAGCAATCGAAGACCCTGACAGCAAGGGCGCGTACCCTCCTGAGGCCACCTTGAGAAGAAGAAGAAACTACTCCGCACAGGGCCTCATGGGAGCGGCACCTCTAGCTGTGCCACATCAGGATCAGCGCCTGCACCTGGGGCACCTCCATCCCTTGCATATGAAGGCGCACTCCGCTCCCTCCTCGGGCAGGTCTCGGGGGATCTCTTCTGGAGGGCCTCAGAGCTGGCCAACATCATGAGGGAGGTGCTTGGGCACCATGTGGAGGCGTGCTTCGTGGCACGTTTCCCCCAGGAGGGCACCGGGCGAGGAGCGCCCGATGCTCAGGAGTTCATTGACAAGGCCACCCAGGAGCTTCAGGAAGCAAGGGTGATACGCGGCGACCGCCGCCCACCTAGTGCAGCTCCCCATCCAGACGAGGGTGGCGAGCTGCGCATCTGCATCGACAGCCCAGGATTAATAGGGCCGCATCTCAGGAGCGCTTCTGGCCTTCACACGTGGGACGTTGCGAGGGCCCACCTCACAGCCATGTTCGCATGCGATTTGGCCTACCGAGCATGGCAGCTGCCTTCCAGCGCAACCTATGGAGCATCCTGGCTACCTAGGAGGCCAAGCATCACGCGGTCCTGGCGGAGATGGAGACGGTCCTCAGGGAGCCACCCAAGCCCCAGAGCCTTCAGAGGCTCAGGGTCTTGGCGGCTCGTGAGGAGCGACTTCTTCAGCGCGCGCCTTCAGCTACCCCAATGCTCCTTCGACAACCAAACCAGGTGACATTTTCCAAGTTCATTCAGCTGGGAGCGCCCCTCAGGCTGCATTATTCCCAGGTCGCGTGGGCCTGTCCCTGCGGCATGTATCCTTTTTACGTCTTTAGCTTACTTTACTGGGGGCGCCCCTCGGGCTGCATCATCCCCAGGCCGCTCGGGTCCGTCCCAGCGGCATGTATCATTCTCGCATCTATCTAAGCTATCTGGTTCCCATGCATGAGTTATTTATAGTCATGACCTGCTTGGTTGCCACCCACCACGGGAGCCATTCATGCTGGCACGGCGCTTCTGCTCGGGTCCGTCCCTGCAACACTGTCAAATTTGAGCGGTCGAGCTCTGGCTCGCAGCATGCCCGTGCATGTCACCTCACCAGACCCTGAGTGCGTTCATCTTCTTGCGGAGCGACGAGTGGCAGATCGGCAATCGTAGTGGAAATTTGTGTTCCACCTCACGCTAACCTGCAGGAACCTCCTGAGGACAACAGCAGGCGGTACTGCAGGCTACCTCTTCTCCCATGCAATTCACTTGCGCGTTAAAAGGGGGCTCCTGAGCATCACGACTCAGGAAGTCTTACTGGCTCTCCAGCCCTCACCCCCTGGGCTTGACCACGGCACCACGACCTGGCATACCAACGGCAGCTGAGCTTGCTCGAGGGCCGGGACCTGAGGACGTAGAGCACATAAGAAGAGCATGGAGAAGAGAGAGAGAGGCCCACGCGGGCCAAACCTGGCTATGTTATGGCCGTCGACGCACAAGCCTGGCACAACACAAGGAATCAACTATGGACTACCAAGATAAGTTTCGCACCCGGGTCGGCCAAACGCTATGGCATAAGATTCCCATCTTTCGCAGCCCTGTTGCGGCAGCGTCGCCTCCCTTTCCCACCTTTAGGTAGCTGCTTGCACGCTAAAGGGGGACTCTTGGGCATCGCGCCTCAGGAGATCTTACTGGACCTCGGGCCGCTCACCTCCTGCCTTGACCACGGCATCGAGACCTAGCATACCAGCGACAGCTGCAGCCTGCATAGGGACCGGGACCTGTCGGCTAGAGCACCAAGCTGCCGCGGGGTTGGAAAGGGGAGACTGAGTCGAAGCAGGATATGCGTTCGCAAATTTTTATAATAAGGATAATATCAACAAAAAACATTACGAGCCCTTTACACGCCCCCACGAGGTCCATCTTAATTCCTCACAGGGAGCAAAAGAAGGAAGTTTCTAGGGGCCCTACCTACACGTGCCAAACGTTGTCGACGCCATCATCAACAGTGGGCCACGGGAGGCTGGTGCCAACCTCATCCAGATTAGTGACGGTGGCGGCCGGACGCAGCAGCCTTGCTCCGGGCGCGGCGAGAGCTCGGGGGCACGTAGCTGTCGTCGCTCGTCTCCGGAGTCTCCTCGGGCTCAGGAGAATCACTGGACCACTAGGAGTCACCGCTGCCGCTAGGGAAGCTGTTGGCGAGGCCAAGGGTAGGCTCGGTGTTGGCCGCTGCACCGTCCTGATGACCTCCTTCAGGACAACACTCCAAGCGGCGGCCTTCCTCGTCGAAGACCTTGAAGAACATCATGGAGGCGTCGTCGTACTCGAAGTGGATGGCGAGGGCGCCTTCCACACGGCAGACTCGGGCAACCTCGCACCAGCCACGGGTCATGAAGATCTTGCCCGGGGAGACGGCTTCGACCTTCGCTCTAGTCGCCGGGGCGTCGTAGTTGGCGTACTGTAACCAAAGCTCGAGGGGCCCCTTGCGGCATCTCGACGGAGAAGAACTGCGGGATGCGAATCCAAGTGCACGGAGGCATCGCCACCCACATCACGAGATCGCGCGAGGAGTCCGCGGCGTGGGCTCTTGGGGCGACGGCGTGCGTCACCATGACGCGGCAACCACGGCCATGGCGCGGGGGCGCCGCTCGCCGCCTCTCCCTCCGGAGCCCTCGGCTTGGGCATACAAAGGCAGCGGATAACCAGGAGGTGGCCGCTCACACCAAGGCCTCGACACCTCCGCCCTCACGACTATGTCACGGCGGTGGGCCAGCCTCTTCTTCGGCAGAAGTGGCCCGGGGTCATCAAGGGGTTTTTCCCTTCTCTGCAACCGAGAACCTCCGTATCGGCACCATGATTGTTGCTGCTAGCGATGAAGTAGGGGAAGCGAAGGAAGAGATGGGTGATGGGGGCTCCGCCCCCTTCACATTTATAGCCAAGAGGAGGCCAAATGCCAGCCTCCACGATCTAAGGTAATAATGACCTTTTTTCTGCATGCAGCAGGGACTCGTCAAGTCAGGCAGTTGCCGAGGCGGCGTGGGGATGTGGAGACGCCCATGTCCCATCAATCGCCACATGTCAACCAAGGAAGCAGGCTGTTGGGGCTCGCGGCACTCCGCACTTGCCCCTTGGCTTCGCCTCGAAGCCAAGTCCGAGCGCGCCTTGGGCCAAGGGGCTACTGTCGGCGTCCTGGGGACGGGGTCCCCAGACTTGCCTTCCTGCGGCCCACGGCGTGGCTCCGTCAGCGGCCCCGTACGGCCCATCTTTACCAGCAACACTCAAGACCCTCACGAGGGGCCGAGCCTCACGAGGCGGATTCCACAAGACCGCCTCGAGGGCGGCCTCACTAGGCTGGCTCGCGAGGGGTAGAGAGATCAAGGCAAGGGGCACCTCACGAGGTTCCTGTGACGCAAGCCATGACGACCAAGGCCAGGCGGGCACCAGGCGGGCGCCAACATGCACAATGTCCTCGTTTCCTCTTTGGTGCTAAAGAGGCAAGCGCGGGCGAGGAGTCCTGAGGCATCAGGCAAAGGTTTCCATATCGGTGCAATGAGACCAAGACCAGCAGGACGGCAGGACGGAGGTCACTGTGGAGCCCAGGACGGCGTCACCACAAGGGCCTTTGGCAGGCGAAGACCATCTTTTGTCAGGATATCTTGTACTAGTTGTCCCCCTTCAAATTGGCCGTTGTGGGATCCCTTCCCGCCTAATATTTGAGAAGAGGACCCGGGCCTTTATATATAGGACTAGCCACCACCGTAGGGAGGCATCTCATCTTTCACCAGATCCATTCCACCAAGGCCACCACACAAACTCACCAAGCACAGGAGCACCTCTCCTCAGGAGGCCGTTCTTCCCTTGTAACTGTCCATCCTCAGCCCAAGAGGCAATCCACCACACCACACTGTAGTAGGGTATTACACCACATCGGTGGTCCGAACCAGTATAAATCTTGTGTCCCTTTGTTCTGCGAGTTCGACACGCTGAGCCTTGAGATAGCGGTGAGGGCATGAGCTAGAGGGAGGAGAGATCTTCGTGCGCACCCCAGTGTTCGATCCTCAAGGGTTTTGCCGAAACCCAAAATCCGACAGTTTTACCATTGTCGACATGTCTTGTGCATCGGGATTCCGAGTTTGATCGGGTTGTCCCGAGATGGAGGATTGTCTCCATGCATCGTGAGAGCTAGTCATGGGCTAAGTTGGGACACCCCTTCAGGGTTTAAACTTTCGAGATCCGTGCCTGCAGTTGTAGAGAACTTGACACGAGATCCGAATTATAATACACCAAGCGTGTGTGTAACCATGACCGTCTCTTTTCGAGTGAGTTCTGGAAGAGAACTCGGTGGGGTTATGTTTGAACGTAAGTAGTTCAGGATCACTTCTTGATCATTACAAGTTTGTGACCATTGCATAGCTTCTCTTCTTAATCTTGTACTCGTAAGTTAGCCACCATACAATGCTTAGTGCTGCTGCAACCTCACCACTTCTCCATTCCATACCCATTAAGCTTTGCTTGTCTTGATACCCATGGTAATGGGATTGCTGAGTCCTCGTGGCTCGTAGATTACTACAACAACAGTTGCAGGTACAGGTAATGCGGTGATCTGATGAGAGTGCGATGCTTGTTTGCTTTTGGAGTTCTTCTTCTTCTTCGGGTAAGGGATAGGTTCCGGGTCGGGAGCCTAGGATTAGCTGGGTGGATGTCGCTCTTCTGTATGATGACTGCTATGTAATGATGATCTGTTGTATTCATGTTGTAGCTTGTGGCAAGTGTAATCCTTTATCTTGTATTCTCATCTATTTGGTACATTGTATGTTGTAATGATATCCACCTTGTTATGCGCTTGAAATGCGGTTGTGCCCCAATCATGAGTTCATCACGTGATTGGGATAGAATCTCATCTTGGGCGCTACATATTATCACATCGATATTTACTCTTACCAAAATGTAGAATAAAGGCAATGCTTATGAAGAAGATTTCGTGGTAAACTTCTTGAATTACCCCTCCATCTGCATGGACAAGGGCTTTATAGAGCCGGTCTTCACCACTAATGTAAGTTTGTCCTTCTCAAGCCTTCAAACTTTTTTTGTGTATATTTGGTTAGGCATGACTCCAACAACTGTTTATTTTTGGTGTTTGCATCAAATTGCGTGTTTAAAGTTTATTATGTTTGTCCTTCCCAATTTAAGTTTTCAGTTGTAGAACCAAGTTCCTTCTTCAAACCATGTAAATTGAACTATACAAAGCATGTGATCTTCTTTTGCACTGCATGTATGCTTCTGTTCTCGATCTGTAATCCAGTGTTGTGGTGAACCTACCCACTACAACACAATGTCATATTCTACAATGTCTTAACTATGAACAATGTCATATCATTGTACTATTATTTAAACTGTCTCTTTATTTGCCAATCTGAAATGGGATAAATTGATAGCACACCAACCATTGAGTTCTTGATCTGTAATCTAGTGGTGCCGTGAAGCTGCCAACTCCTTCACAATGTCATTTTCTGCCATGTCTTAACATGAACAATACCATATTGTGTTAATGCTATTTTAAACTGTGTCACTTTATTTGTCAATAAGAAATGTGACGAATTGTCAGCACTGATACTTATATGTGCAAAACTTGTCATATGTCTACTTGTTTCTCTTTAAGAGTGAGGAGGATATAAGCGTCAAACAAGTGCAGTCTCATCAGCTTGCTCAGCTGCTTGCGCTACAGCTCCCGAGCAGGGCTAACCTTTCTTGAACTCTATTGAAGTGTTGTCGGTTTTGTATATTATTTTGTTGGCATGTTTATTTGAACTGGTGGCGATCTTTGATGCCCAGTGTATGTAATCCGCTCTCTGCTTGTGCTCTATTGTCATAGTGGCGAACTTTGATGCCCGGTGGATGTAATATGTCATAATTTCTTTATTGTATAGTCTAGGTTTTTTCTTATTCACGATGTTGCAGTTATTTTACTGTATATATATCCTGTCTTCGCTCCATCAAAAGTAAACCGGCCAAACCGTAAAATTACGGTACATAATCGGGTCGTCATGCAAATCACTATGTATGGGCCGCATCATGGGCCCAGTCATCTTGTTCCGTTAACAGGCCTAAGTGTAAACTGGCCCACTAGTAGTTTCAGGCGTTTAATAGGCCGAGTAAACCAGTGGCCCTATTTTCGCAAGAAAATTCAATGGGCTTTTAGTAGGCTGAAATGTCGGCTGGGCCTGAAACATGCCAGACAACTCACGGGCCGACAGCAGGCCAAAATAGACCCCGGCCCATGATTGTGCCAACCACATCATGGGCCGTTAATAGGCCAAAATTTTCTCGGTCCTTGTTTGGCCCAATCATATTATCGGCTGTGAGCGGGCCAGATGCAAAGCGGGCCCTAGTTAGGCCCAACTGTATGACAGGATTTCAACAGGCCCAAATAAATATAGCGCCGAAATGTTAAACGGGCCTTTAACAGGTCGAAACTAATATCAAACTGTATTACTAACTGGGCCTTCAGCAAACAGAAATCCTAACCGGGCCTCAAGTGGGCCCAAAAGCACAACATCCAATTGAAGGGCCGAATCTGATATGGGCCATAATTTAGCCCAAAGGCTCTTAAAGGGTTGGATCTGATATGGGCTGTAATATGGCCCAGAACATGGTAGGCTATTAACGGGCCGAATCTCAGATGGGCTCTTATTAGGCCTAGAATGTGGCAGGTTGTTAATGGACCAGACCAAATATGGGCCGGCTTTTGGCCCAAAAATTGCACCCTATTAATGAGCTGGCTGTCGGTGTCAAAACCGACCGTCTCGGGTAGGGGGTCCCAAACTATGCGTCTGAAGATCGAGGGTAACAAAGGACAAGAGGGACACAATGTTTACCCAGGTTCGGGCCCTCTTAATGGAGGTAAAACCCTGTGTCATGCTTGATTGTGTTTGATGAGTTTGGGGGTTACAAGAGTTGATCTACCTCGAGATCGTAATGGCTAAACCCTAGTTGTCTAGCCTATGATAATTCTGATAGCCTGTACGGACTAAAACCCTCTGGTTTATGTACACACTGGGGGGCCTAGGTTTGTATAGAGTCGGTTTGTGGGGGAAGGAAACAACATATCCGAACACTAGTCTTGACGTCCACACAAAGAGGAGTCCTACCTGGACACGGGGGAAAGTCTTCTACTTGTATCTTCACGGTCCATCAGTCCGGCCCATACCAAATAGCCCGGACACCCGAGGACCCCCAAATCCAGGACTCCCTCAGTAGCCCCCGAATTGGCCTTCAAATGACAATGCAATATTCATCTTATGTCTTTGGCTTTTGCAAGGTTGGTTCTTCATTGTACATCGGGTGGATAACAGTCCGGCCCTGACTTCCTTGCTCTGCATTTATGACTCGGATTGTTTTCGGTGTTGCGGGGCGGGTTCCTCCTCCCAAACACTTTAAAACAACTCCCTAAACAATTGTCACAACCCTTAGACACGAAGGCAAGGTATCCAAACAAAACAGTGTCTCTTTACTGACAACTTTTTCGGCGAAACGTCATATCTGGCTCTTTAACTTCGAACCGTTTTCACGCCTCCCGCTTAGCGTTTCGAGCGAGGCATAGCCCCCATCGGCACGTCTTCTCAAAACAGAGATCGTGCCCACCCATTATGGGATCCTCATAAATACAGCTTTTGGGTAATCCAACCATGCCATTCGCATGATCTTGTCGGGAACTGGCAAGTTTTAAGGCTTGAGGGGGGTGGCGTTTTGTATGTCACCACCTATATAAGAGGATAAAGATCCCTTCTTTTTCTCCCACGCCCTTTGTCACATCCCTAGTTCTGGTATGACCTAGACTATCTAGTCATGTGTTCATCATGTTTAAATTTCAATGAACTTGAAATGGGGATGTTCAAACCCTAGCACCAAATAGAACTCAACCAGGCTCAATTTGAAATCTTTTCAATGAACCCAAAGTGCCTCCAGAAAAGTTCATGATTTTTGATGAACGTGAAAACCTCTGCCAAAAATGATGAACATATTTCTAGGACATTCTGGATTTTTGAATTAACACATATTGTATTTGAATTGGGGCATTTAAATCCTATAAATATTTTAAATGCTCTAATAATTTTGAAACTAGTTGAGGGCAGTTGGGAATAATTTCAACAGTTCCCACAAATATTTTCAGGAGTTCTAAAAATGGTTTAGTATTTTTACTAAATCGAAACAAAACAGAATAAAATAGAAAACTGAAACAGAATAAAGAGGAGAGAGAAACCCACCTGGGCCTCACCTGTGCTGGCTTAGCACACCTGGCATGGAGCCAATCATCCCTAACCTCTGCAAGTAGGCAGAGGCGGGATAGCGCATGCGCGCGCGAGGCGCCACGCCTCCTCCTGCTTGCCGCCGACCGCCTGGAGCTGGCTAGGGATGCCACGCACGTCCCCAAGCCCCACCTTCTCGCTCTCATCCCCGTTCCCCGCCTCTCTCTCGCTCTGCACCTCGGACCCGAACACATCCGTTGCCGCCGCTGACTACCACTGCGCTCACCGCCCGTACCTCGACCAACCGTCGTGTTCATCGCCTCCTCCTCGTCGTCTGCATCATCCCAGACGAGCCACACATCCTCCGACGCCTTACAACGTCGCCACCATCATCGTCTTCGTCCTCGGCCACTGCGGTTCATCGCCGTCGATCCGCCCCGAGCCCATTGACCTTCCCAATAGACTCGCTGTAAGCCCCTGTTCGAAACCCCCTTGCCCCGTTGCCGACTACGTGCCCTAGCTAGCTTAGCCACCGGAGCCGAGAGCTCCCGAACTCCGGCAATGTCGCCATCGTGGCCCCAGCTGCTTCCGCTCGCATTCGAGCGTGTCATCGCACTCACCGTGCTCCCAGGAGCCGAGAACGCCCACCAGCTCTTCCTCCCGTACACCACAACGCCATCCTGGCCAACTCCATGCGAGCGCTGCCACAGATGTGCTCGTCGCTGTCAGCTCCGGCGACTATGCGACCAACCAGTGGCACCGTTGGATGCGGCGTATCCCCAGGGTCTCGTAGAACCCACCCATGCGATGAATGGTCGCCGAAACAGAGATTCCGGCGTGCCTCCGCCGTTGGTTGAGGTCGCCTGCGGCCAAACCCCGGGCGGCTGACGTGTCAAATTAGGCTAAAACTAATTAGGTCACTAACTACCCTCCCTAGTCACTGACATACGAGTCCCACGCCCTAACTAACTTTAGTTAAGTTTAGTTAAACCAGTTTAACCCTTGTGTCACTAACGTGCGGGGCCCACTGTCATATTTGACTTGGACCAGCCCCTTTGACCTGCTGATGTCATGCTTACACAATGCTGACGCAGCAATTTGTTTTCTGGTCCGAGGTATATGTGTAGACAATTTAGACTATGTTCATGATAATTGAGTTCATTTAATGAACTCCCACTCAAATAGACATCCCTCTAGTCATCTAAGTGAAACATGATCCGAGTCAACTAGGCCATGTCCGATGATCACGTGAGACGGACTAGTCAACATCGGTGAACATCTTCATGTTGATCGTATCTTCTATACGACTCATGCTCGACCTTTCGGTCTTCCGTGTTCCGAGGCCATGTCTGTACATGCTAGGCTCGTCTAGTCAACCTAAGTGTTTTTGCTGTGTAAATCTGGCTTACACCCGTTGTATTCGAACGTTAGAATCTATCACACCCGATCATCACGTGGTGCTTCGAAACGACGAACCTTCGCAACGGTGCACAGTTAGGGGGAACACTTTTCTTGAAATTTTAGTGAGGGATCATCTTATTTAAGCTACCGTCATTCTAAGCAAATAAGATGTAAAACATGATAAACATCACATGCAATCAAATAGTGACATGATATGGCCAATATCATTTTGCTCCTTTGATCTCCTTCTTCGTGGCTCCATGATCATCGTTGTCACCGGCATGACACCATGATCTCCATCGTCATGATCTCCATCATCATGTCTTCTTGAAGTTGTCTCGTCATCTATTACTTCTACTACTATGGCTAACGCTTTAGCAATAAAGTAAAGTAATTACATGACGTTTATGTTGACACGCAGATCATAAATAAATAAAGACAACTCTTATGGCTCCTGCCGGTTGTCATACTCATCGACATGCAAGTCGTGATTCCTATTACAAGAACATGATCAATCTCATACATCACATATATCATTCATCACATCCTTTTGGCCATATCACATCACAAGGCATATGCTGCAAAAACAAGTTAGACGTCCTCTAATTGTTGTTGCAAGTTTTTACGTGGCTGCTATAGGTTTCTAGCAAGAACGTTTCTTACCTACGCGAAAACCACAATGTGATATGCCAATTTCTATTTACCCTTCATAAGGACCCTTTTCATCGAATCCGATCCGACTAAAGTGGGAGAGACAGACACCCGCTAGCCACCTTATGCAACTAGTGCATGTCAGTCGGTGGAACCAGTCTCACGTAAGAGTATGTGTAAGGTCGGTCCAGGCCGCTTCATCCCACGATGCCGCCGAATCAAGATAAGACTAGTAACTGCAAGCAAATTGACAAAATCGACGCCCAGAACAACTTGTGTTCTACTCATGCATAGAAACTACGCATAGACCTAGCTCATGATGCCACTGTTGGGGATCGTAGCAGAAATTCAAAATTTTCTACGCATCACCAAGATCAATCTATGGAGTAATCTAGCAACGAGGGGAAGGAGAGTGCATCTACATACCCTTGTAGATTGCTAAGCGGAAGCGTTCAAGTGAACGGGGTTGATGGAGTCGTACTCGTCGTGATCCAAATCACCGATGATCCTAGTGCCGAACGGACGGCACCTCCGTGTTCAACACATGTACAGCCCAGTGACGTCTCCTACGCTGTGATCCAGCAAGGGGAGAAGGAGAAGTTGGGGAAGACTCCATCCAGCAGCAGCACAACGGCGTGGTGGTGGTGGAGGAGCGTGGTACTCCAGCAGGGCTTCGCCAAGCAACGCAAGAGACGAGGAGGGAGAGGGGTAGGGCTGTGCCAAGAAGGAGATGTTCTCATGTGTATGGCAGCCCAAAACCCCACTAAATATAGGGGAAAGGGAGGGGCTGTGCCCCCACCTAGGTTTCCACCCCTAGGTGTGGCGGCCAGCCCTAGATCCCATCTAGGGGTGGCGGCCAAGGGGGGAGAGAGGGGGGCGCACCACTAGGTGGGCCTTAGGCCCATCTGAGCCTAGGGTTTCCCCCTTTTCCCTTCTCTCTTCGCCTTGGGCCCCGGTGGGGGCGCACCAGCCCACCTGGGGCTGGTCCCCTCTCACACTTGGCCCACGCAACCCTCTGGGGCAGGTAGCCCCACCTGGTGGACCCCCGAGACCCTCCCGGTGGTCCCGGTACGTTACCGATAGCACCCGAAACTTTTCCGGTGACCAAAACAGGACTTCCCATATATAAATCTTTACCTCCGGACCATTCTAGAACTCCTCGTGACGTCCGGGATCTCATCCGGGACTCCGAACCACATTCGGTAACCACGTATATCTATTCCCTATAACCCTAGCGTCATTGAACCTTAAGTGTGTAGACCCTACGGGTTCGGGAGTCATGCAGACATGACCGAGACAACTCTCCGGTCAATAACCAATAGCGGGATCTGGATACCCATGTTGGCTCCCACATGCTCCATGATGATCTCATCGGCTGAACCACGATGTCGAGGATTCAATCAATCCCATATTCAATTCCCTTTGTCTAGCGGTACGATACTTGCCCGAGTTTCGATCGTCGGTATCCCGATACCTTGTTCAATCTCGTTACCAGCAAGTCTCTTTACTCGTTCCGTAACACATCATCCCGTGATCAACTCCTTGATCACATTGTGCACATTATGATGATGTCCTACCGAGTGGGCCCAGAGATACCTCTCCGTTTACACAAAATGACAAATCCCAGTCTCGATTCGTGCCAACCCAACAGATACTTTCGGAGATACCTGTAGTGTACCTTTATAGCCACCCAGTTACGTTGTGACATTTGGCACACCCAAAGCACTCCTACGGTATCTAGGAGTTGCACAATCTCATGGTCTAAGGAAATGATACTTGACATTAGAAAAGCTTTAGCATACGAACTACACGATCTTTGTGCTAGGCTTAGGATTGGGTCTTGTCCATCACATCATTCTCCTAGTGATGTGATCCCGTTATCAACGACATCCAATGTCCATGGTCAGGAAACCGTAACCATCTATTGATCAACGAGCTAGTCAACTAGAGGCTTACTAGGGACATGGTGTTGTCTATGTATCCACACATGTATCTGAGTTTCCTATCAATTCAATTCTAGCATGGATAATAAACGGTTATCATGAACAAGGAAATATAATAATAACCAATTTATTATTGCCTCTAGGGCATATTTCCAACAGTCTCCCACTTGCACTAGAGTCAATAATCTAGTTCACATCGCCATGTGATTAACACTCACAAGTCACATCGCCATGTGACCAACATCCAAGAGTCTAATAGACTCAATGATCTAGTTCACATCACTATGTGATTAACACTCAAAGAGTTCTGGGTTTGATCATGTTATGCTTGTGAGAGAGGTTGTAGTCAACGGGTCTTGCCATATTCAGATCCCTATGTATTTCGCAAAACTTTATGTCATATCGTAGATGCTGCTACCATGTTCCACTTGGAGCTATTCCAAATTGTTGCTCCATTATACGTATTCGGTATCTCTACTCAGAGCTATCCGGATAGGTGTT